>NW_026263446.1:0-83395 GCF_947179515.1 Apodemus sylvaticus
AATTTTCTTTCGTCAAAATTTTTCAGAAAATCACGTTTTAAGGAAATCCCGCATCGTGCGAAATTATCTTGTTTTTCCTAAACAACACGTTGTAAGTCGAAAAGCTTTCATGTTGCGTGTATGTCTAAGTGTGTAGCCTCAAAAGAGAAGGCACAGGACAGTTTTCTCTCGAAAGGATATGTAAGAATACCACTTCATAAGGAAATACAGTTTTGCAGAGTAAAGACATATACGTACGCATTGGAAACTCTTTACGAGAAGAAATAACGCATCGTACAAAATTAGCTTGTATCTCCAAAACTACACGTTGTATCTCGAAAAGAATTGTTGTGGCGTGTACGTCTTAACATGTAGCATCTAAAGAGAACCAAAAGGAGAATTTTCTTTCGTCAAAATTTTTCAGAAAATCACGTTTTAAGGAAATCCCGCATCGTGCGAAATTATCTTGTTTTTCCTAAACAACACGTTGTAAGTCGAAAAGCTTTCATGTTGCGTGTATGTCTAAGTGTGTAGCCTCAAAAGAGAAGGCACAGGACAGTTTTCTCTCGAAAGGATATGTAAGAATACCACTTCATAAGGAAATACAGTTTTGCAGAGTAAAGACATATACGTACGCATTGGAAACTCTTTACGAGAAGAAATAACGCATCGTACAAAATTAGCTTGTATCTCCAAAACTACACGTTGTATCTCGAAAAGAATTGTTGTGGCGTGTACGTCTTAACATGTAGCATCTAAAGAGAACCAAAAGGAGAATTTTCTTTCGTCAAAATTTTTCAGAAAATCACGTTTTAAGGAAATCCCGCATCGTGCGAAATTATCTTGTTTTTCCTAAACAACACGTTGTAAGTCGAAAAGCTTTCATGTTGCGTGTATGTCTAAGTGTGTAGCCTCAAAAGAGAAGGCACAGGACAGTTTTCTCTCGAAAGGATATGAAAGAATACCACTTCATAAGGAAATACAGTTTTGCAGAGTAAAGACATATACGTACGCATTGGAAACTCTTTACGAGAAGAAATAAGGCATAGTACAAAATTAGCTTGTATCTCCAAAACTACACGTTGTATCTCGAAAAGAATTGTTGTGGCGTGTACGTCTTAACATGTAGCATCTAAAGAGAACCAAAAGGAGAATTTTCTTTCGTCAAAATTTTTCAGAAAATCACGTTTTAAGGAAATCCCGCATCGTGCGAAATTATCTTGTTTTTCCTAAACAACACGTTGTAAGTCGAAAAGCTTTCATGTTGCGTGTATGTCTAAGTGTGTAGCCTCAAAAGAGAAGGCACAGGACAGTTTTCTCTCGAAAGGATATGTAAGAATACCACTTCATAAGGAAATACAGTTTTGCAGAGTAAAGACATATACGTACGCATTGGAAACTCTTTACGAGAAGAAATAACGCATCGTACAAAATTAGCTTGTATCTCCAAAACTACACGTTGTATCTCGAAAAGAATTGTTGTGGCGTGTACGTCTTAACATGTAGCATCTAAAGAGAACCAAAAGGAGAATTTTCTTTCGTCAAAATTTTTCAGAAAATCACGTTTTAAGGAAATCCCGCATCGTGCGAAATTATCTTGTTTTTCCTAAACAACACGTTGTAAGTCGAAAAGCTTTCATGTTGCGTGTATGTCTAAGTGTGTAGCCTCAAAAGAGAAGGCACAGGACAGTTTTCTCTCGAAAGGATATGTAAGAATACCACTTCATAAGGAAATACAGTTTTGCAGAGTAAAGACATATACGTACGCATTGGAAACTCTTTACGAGAAGAAATAACGCAGAGTACAAAATTAGCTTGTATCTCCAAAACTACACGTTGTATCTCGAAAAGAATTGTTGTGGCGTGTACGTCTTAACATGTAGCATCTAAAGAGAACCAAAAGGAGAATTTTCTTTCGTCAAAATTTTTCAGAAAATCACGTTTTAAGGAAATCCCGCATCGTGCCAAATTATCTTGTTTTTCCTAAACAACACGTTGTAAGTCGAAAAGCTTTCATGTTGCGTGTATGTCTAAGTGTGTAGCCTCAAAAGAGAAGGCACAGACAGTTTTCTCTCGAAAGGATATGTAAGAATACCACTTCATAAGGAAATACAGTTTTGCAGAGTAAAGACATATACGTACGCATTGGAAACTCTTTACGAGAAGAAATAACGCATCGTACAAAATTAGCTTGTATCTCCAAAACTACACGTTGTATCTCGAAAAGAATTGTTGTGGCGTGTACGTCTTAACATGTAGCATCTAAAGAGAACCAAAAGGAGAATTTTCTTTCGTCAAAATTTTTCAGAAAATCACGTTTTAAGGAAATCCCGCATCGTGCGAAATTATCTTGTTTTTCCTAAACAACACGTTGTAAGTCGAAAAGCTTTCATGTTGCGTGTATGTCTAAGTGTGTAGCCTCAAAAGAGAAGGCACAGGACAGTTTTCTCTCGAAAGGATATGTAAGAATACCACTTCATAAGGAAATAGAGTTTTGCAGAGTAAAGACATATACGTACGCATTGGAAACTCTTTACGAGAAGAAATAACGCATCGTACAAAATTAGCTTGTATCTCCAAAACTACACGTTGTATCTCGAAAAGAATTGTTGTGGCGTGTACGTCTTAACATGTAGCATCTAAAGAGAACCAAAGGAGAATTTTCTTTCGTCAAAATTTTTCAGAAAATCACGTTTTAAGGAAATCCCGCATCGTGCGAAATTATCTTGTTTTTCCTAAACAACACGTTGTAAGTCGAAAAGCTTTCATGTTGCGTGTATGTCTAAGTATGTAGCCTCAAAAGAGAAGGCACAGGACAGTTTTCTCTCGAAAGGATATGAAAGAATACCACTTCATAAGGAAATACAGTTTTGCAGAGTAAAGACATATACGTACGCATTGGAAACTCTTTACGAGAAGAAATAAGGCATAGTACAAAATTAGCTTGTATCTCCAAAACTACACGTTGTATCTCGAAAAGAATTGTTGTGGCGTGTACGTCTTAACATGTAGCATCTAAAGAGAACCAAAAGGAGAATTTTCTTTCGTCAAAATTTTTCAGAAAATCACGTTTTAAGGAAATCCCGCATCGTGCGAAATTATCATGTTTTTCCTAAACAACACGTTGTAAGTCGAAAAGCTTTCATGTTGCGTGTATGTCTAAGTGTGTAGCCTCAAAAGAGAAGGCACAGGACAGTTTTCTCTCGAAAGGATATGTAAGAATACCACTTCATAAGGAAATACAGTTTTGCAGAGTAAAGACATATACGTACGCATTGGAAACTCTTTACGAGAAGAAATAACGCATCGTACAAAATTAGCTTGTATCTCCAAAACTACACGTTGTATCTCGAAAAGAATTGTTGTGGCGTGTACGTCTTAACATGTAGCATCTAAAGAGAACCAAAAGGAGAATTTTCTTTCGTCAAAATTTTTCAGAAAATCACGTTTTAAGGAAATCCCGCATCGTGCGAAATTATCTTGTTTTTCCTAAACAACACGTTGTAAGTCGAAAAGCTTTCATGTTGCGTGTATGTCTAAGTGTGTAGCCTCAAAAGAGAAGGCACAGGACAGTTTTCTCTCGAAAGGATATGTAAGAATACCACTTCATAAGGAAATAGAGTTTTGCAGAGTAAAGACATATACGTACGCATTGGAAACTCTTTACGAGAAGAAATAACGCAGAGTACAAAATTAGCTTGTATCTCCAAAACTACACGTTGTATCTCGAAAAGAATTGTTGTGGCGTGTACGTCTTAACATGTAGCATCTAAAGAGAACCAAAAGGAGAATTTTCTTTCGTCAAAATTTTTCAGAAAATCACGTTTTAAGGAAATCCCGCATCGTGCGAAATTATCTTGTTTTTCCTAAACAACACGTTGTAAGTCGAAAAGCTTTCATGTTGCGTGTATGTCTAAGTGTGTAGCCTCAAAAGAGAAGGCACAGGACAGTTTTCTCTCGAAAGGATATGTAAGAATACCACTTCATAAGGAAATACAGTTTTGCAGAGTAAAGACATATACGTACGCATTGGAAACTCTTTACGAGAAGAAATAACGCAGAGTACAAAATTAGCTTGTATCTCCAAAACTACACGTTGTATCTCGAAAAGAATTGTTGTGGCGTGTACGTCTTAACATGTAGCATCTAAAGAGAACCAAAAGGAGAATTTTCTTTCGTCAAAATTTTTCAGAAAATCACGTTTTAAGGAAATCCCGCATCGTGCGAAATTATCTTGTTTTCCTAAACAACACGTTGTAAGTCGAAAAGCTTTCATGTTGCGTGTATGTCTAAGTGTGTAGCCTCAAAAGAGAAGGCACAGGGACAGTTTTCTCTCGAAAGGATATGTAAGAATACCACTTCATAAGGAAATACAGTTTTGCAGAGTAAAGACATATACGTACGCATTGGAAACTCTTTACGAGAAGAAATAACGCATCGTACAAAATTAGCTTGTATCTCCAAAACTACACGTTGTATCTCGAAAAGAATTGTTGTGGCGTGTACGTCTTAACATGTAGCATCTAAAGAGAACCAAAAGGAGAATTTTCTTTCGTCAAAATTTTTCAGAAAATCACGTTTTAAGGAAATCCCGCATCGTGCGAAATTATCTTGTTTTTCCTAAACAACACGTTGTAAGTCGAAAAGCTTTCATGTTGCGTGTATGTCTAAGTGTGTAGCCTCAAAAGAGAAGGCACAGGACAGTTTTCTCTCGAAAGGATATGTAAGAATACCACTTCATAAGGAAATACAGTTTTGCAGAGTAAAGACATATACGTACGCATTGGAAACTCTTTACGAGAAGAAATAACGCAGAGTACAAAATTAGCTTGTATCTCCAAAACTACACGTTGTATCTCGAAAAGAATTGTTGTGGCGTGTACGTCTTAACATGTAGCATCTAAAGAGAACCAAAGGAGAATTTTCTTTCGTCAAAATTTTTCAGAAAATCACGTTTTAAGGAAATCCCGCATCGTGCGAAATTATCTTGTTTTTCCTAAACAACACGTTGTAAGTCGAAAAGCTTTCATGTTGCGTGTATGTCTAAGTGTGTAGCCTCAAAAGAGAAGGCACAGGACAGTTTTCTCTCGAAAGGATATGTAAGAATACCACTTCATAAGGAAATACAGTTTTGCAGAGTAAAGACATATACGTACGCATTGGAAACTCTTTACGAGAAGAAATAACGCATCGTACAAAATTAGCTTGTATCTCCAAAACTACACGTTGTATCTCGAAAAGAATTGTTGTGGCGTGTACGTCTTAACATGTAGCATCTAAAGAGAACCAAAAGGAGAATTTTCTTTCGTCAAAATTTTTCAGAAAATCACGTTTTAAGGAAATCCCGCATCGTGCGAAATTATCTTGTTTTTCCTAAACAACACGTTGTAAGTCGAAAAGCTTTTATGTTGCGTGTATGTCTAAGTGTGTAGCCTCAAAAGAGAAGGCACAGGACAGTTTTCTCTCGAAAGGATATGTAAGAATACCACTTCATAAGGAAATACAGTTTTGCAGAGTAAAGACATATACGTACGCATTGGAAACTCTTTACGAGAAGAAATAACGCAGAGTACAAAATTAGCTTGTATCTCCAAAACTACACGTTGTATCTCGAAAAGAATTGTTGTGGCGTGTACGTCTTAACATGTAGCATCTAAAGAGAACCAAAAGGAGAATTTTCTTTCGTCAAAATCTTTCAGAAAATCACGTTTTAAGGAAATCCCGCATCGTGCCAAAATATCTTGTTTTTCCTAAACAACACGTTGTAAGTCGAAAAGCTTTCATGTTGCGTGTATGTCTAAGTGTGTAGCCTCAAAAGAGAAGGCACAGGACAGTTTTCTCTCGAAAGGATATGTAAGAATACCACTTCATAAGGAAATAGAGTTTTGCAGAGTAAAGACATATACGTACGCATTGGAAACTCTTTACGAGAAGAAATAACGCATCGTACAAAATTAGCTTGTATCTCCAAAACTACACGTTGTATCTCGAAAAGAATTGTTGTGGCGTGTACGTCTTAACATGTAGCATCTAAAGAGAACCAAAAGGAGAATTTTCTTTCGTCAAAATTTTTCAGAAAATCACGTTTTAAGGAAATCCCGCATCGTGCGAAATTATCTTGTTTTTCCTAAACAACACGTTGTAAGTCGAAAAGCTTTCATGTTGCGTGTATGTCTAAGTGTGTAGCCTCAAAAGAGAAGGCACAGGACAGTTTTCTCTCGAAAGGATATGTAAGAATACCACTTCATAAGGAAATACAGTTTTGCAGAGTAAAGACATATACGTACGCATTGGAAACTCTTTACGAGAAGAAATAACGCATCGTACAAAATTAGCTTGTATCTCCAAAACTACACGTTGTATCTCGAAAAGAATTGTTGTGGCGTGTACGTCTTAACATGTAGCATCTAAAGAGAACCAAAAGGAGAATTTTCTTTCGTCAAAATTTTTCAGAAAATCACGTTTTAAGGAAATCCCGCATCGTGCGAAATTATCTTGTTTTTCCTAAACAACACGTTGTAAGTCGAAAAGCTTTCATGTTGCGTGTATGTCTAAGTGTGTAGCCTCAAAAGAGAAGGCACAGGACAGTTTTCTCTCGAAAGGATATGTAAGAATACCACTTCATAAGGAAATACAGTTTTGCAGAGTAAAGACATATACGTACGCATTGGAAACTCTTTACGAGAAGAAATAACGCATCGTACAAAATTAGCTTGTATCTCCAAAACTACACGTTGTATCTCGAAAAGAATTGTTGTGGCGTGTACGTCTTAACATGTAGCATCTAAAGAGAACCAAAAGGAGAATTTTCTTTCGTCAAAATTTTTCAGAAAATCACGTTTTAAGGAAATCCCGCATCGTGCCAAATTATCTTGTTTTTCCTAAACAACACGTTGTAAGTCGAAAAGCTTTCATGTTGCGTGTATGTCTAAGTGTGTAGCCTCAAAAGAGAAGGCACAGGACAGTTTTCTCTCGAAAGGATATGAAAGAATACCACTTCATAAGGAAATACAGTTTTGCAGAGTAAAGACATATACGTACGCATTGGAAACTCTTTACGAGAAGAAATAAGGCATAGTACAAAATTAGCTTGTATCTCCAAAACTACACGTTGTATCTCGAAAAGAATTGTTGTGGCGTGTACGTCTTAACATGTAGCATCTAAAGAGAACCAAAAGGAGAATTTTCTTTCGTCAAAATTTTTCAGAAAATCACGTTTTAAGGAAATCCCGCATCGTGCGAAATTATCTTGTTTTTCCTAAACAACACGTTGTAAGTCGAAAAGCTTTCATGTTGCGTGTATGTCTAAGTGTGTAGCCTCAAAAGAGAAGGCACAGGACAGTTTTCTCTCGAAAGGATATGTAAGAATACCACTTCATAAGGAAATACAGTTTTGCAGAGTAAAGACATATACGTACGCATTGGAAACTCTTTACGAGAAGAAATAACGCATCGTACAAAATTAGCTTGTATCTCCAAAACTACACGTTGTATCTCGAAAAGAATTGTTGTGGCGTGTACGTCTTAACATGTAGCATCTAAAGAGAACCAAAAGGAGAATTTTCTTTCGTCAAAATTTTTCAGAAAATCACGTTTTAAGGAAATCCCGCATCGTGCGAAATTATCTTGTTTTTCCTAAACAACACGTTGTAAGTCGAAAAGCTTTCATGTTGCGTGTATGTCTAAGTGTGTAGCCTCAAAAGAGAAGGCACAGGACAGTTTTCTCTCGAAAGGATATGTAAGAATACCACTTCATAAGGAAATACAGTTTTGCAGAGTAAAGACATATACGTACGCATTGGAAACTCTTTACGAGAAGAAATAACGCAGAGTACAAAATTAGCTTGTATCTCCAAAACTACACGTTGTATCTCGAAAAGAATTGTTGTGGCGTGTACGTCTTAACATGTAGCATCTAAAGAGAACCAAAAGGAGAATTTTCTTTCGTCAAAATTTTTCAGAAAATCACGTTTTAAGGAAATCCCGCATCGTGCGAAATTATCTTGTTTTTCCTAAACAACACGTTGTAAGTCGAAAAGCTTTCATGTTGCGTGTATGTCTAAGTGTGTAGCCTCAAAAGAGAAGGCACAGGACAGTTTTCTCTCGAAAGGATATGTAAGAATACCACTTCATAAGGAAATACAGTTTTGCAGAGTAAAGACATATACGTACGCATTGGAAACTCTTTACGAGAAGAAATAACGCAGAGTACAAAATTAGCTTGTATCTCCAAAACTACACGTTGTATCTCGAAAAGAATTGTTGTGGCGTGTACGTCTTAACATGTAGCATCTAAAGAGAACCAAAAGGAGAATTTTCTTTCGTCAAAATTTTTCAGAAAATCACGTTTTAAGGAAATCCCGCATCGTGCGAAATTATCTTGTTTTTCCTAAACAACACGTTGTAAGTCGAAAAGCTTTCATGTTGCGTGTATGTCTAAGTGTGTAGCCTCAAAAGAGAAGGCACAGGACAGTTTTCTCTCGAAAGGATATGTAAGAATACCACTTCATAAGGAAATACAGTTTTGCAGAGTAAAGACATATACGTACGCATTGGAAACTCTTTACGAGAAGAAATAACGCATCGTACAAAATTAGCTTGTATCTCCAAAACTACACGTTGTATCTCGAAAAGAATTGTTGTGGCGTGTACGTCTTAACATGTAGCATCTAAAGAGAACCAAAAGGAGAATTTTCTTTCGTCAAAATTTTTCAGAAAATCACGTTTTAAGGAAATCCCGCATCGTGCGAAATTATCTTGTTTTTCCTAAACAACACGTTGTAAGTCGAAAAGCTTTCATGTTGCGTGTATGTCTAAGTGTGTAGCCTCAAAAGAGAAGGCACAGGACAGTTTTCTCTCGAAAGGATATGTAAGAATACCACTTCATAAGGAAATACAGTTTTGCAGAGTAAAGACATATACGTACGCATTGGAAACTCTTTACGAGAAGAAATAACGCATCGTACAAAATTAGCTTGTATCTCCAAAACTACACGTTGTATCTCGAAAAGAATTGTTGTGGCGTGTACGTCTTAACATGTAGCATCTAAAGAGAACCAAAAGGAGAATTTTCTTTCGTCAAAATTTTTCAGAAAATCACGTTTTAAGGAAATCCCGCATCGTGCGAAATTATCTTGTTTTTCCTAAACAACACGTTGTAAGTCGAAAAGCTTTCATGTTGCGTGTATGTCTAAGTGTGTAGCCTCAAAAGAGAAGGCACAGGACAGTTTTCTCTCGAAAGGATATGTAAGAATACCACTTCATAAGGAAATACAGTTTTGCAGAGTAAAGACATATACGTACGCATTGGAAACTCTTTACGAGAAGAAATAACGCATCGTACAAAATTAGCTTGTATCTCCAAAACTACACGTTGTATCTCGAAAAGAATTGTTGTGGCGTGTACGTCTTAACATGTAGCATCTAAAGAGAACCAAAAGGAGAATTTTCTTTCGTCAAAATTTTTCAGAAAATCACGTTTTAAGGAAATCCCGCATCGTGCGAAATTATCTTGTTTTTCCTAAACAACACGTTGTAAGTCGAAAAGCTTTCATGTTGCGTGTATGTCTAAGTGTGTAGCCTCAAAAGAGAAGGCACAGGACAGTTTTCTCTCGAAAGGATATGAAAGAATACCACTTCATAAGGAAATACAGTTTTGCAGAGTAAAGACATATACGTACGCATTGGAAACTCTTTACGAGAAGAAATAAGGCATAGTACAAAATTAGCTTGTATCTCCAAAACTACACGTTGTATCTCGAAAAGAATTGTTGTGGCGTGTACGTCTTAACATGTAGCATCTAAAGAGAACCAAAAGGAGAATTTTCTTTCGTCAAAATTTTTCAGAAAATCACGTTTTAAGGAAATCCCGCATCGTGCGAAATTATCTTGTTTTTCCTAAACAACACGTTGTAAGTCGAAAAGCTTTCATGTTGCGTGTATGTCTAAGTGTGTAGCCTCAAAAGAGAAGGCACAGGACAGTTTTCTCTCGAAAGGATATGTAAGAATACCACTTCATAAGGAAATACAGTTTTGCAGAGTAAAGACATATACGTACGCATTGGAAACTCTTTACGAGAAGAAATAACGCATCGTACAAAATTAGCTTGTATCTCCAAAACTACACGTTGTATCTCGAAAAGAATTGTTGTGGCGTGTACGTCTTAACATGTAGCATCTAAAGAGAACCAAAAGGAGAATTTTCTTTCGTCAAAATTTTTCAGAAAATCACGTTTTAAGGAAATCCCGCATCGTGCGAAATTATCTTGTTTTTCCTAAACAACACGTTGTAAGTCGAAAAGCTTTCATGTTGCGTGTATGTCTAAGTGTGTAGCCTCAAAAGAGAAGGCACAGGACAGTTTTCTCTCGAAAGGATATGTAAGAATACCACTTCATAAGGAAATACAGTTTTGCAGAGTAAAGACATATACGTACGCATTGGAAACTCTTTACGAGAAGAAATAACGCATCGTACAAAATTAGCTTGTATCTCCAAAACTACACGTTGTATCTCGAAAAGAATTGTTGTGGCGTGTACGTCTTAACATGTAGCATCTAAAGAGAACCAAAAGGAGAATTTTCTTTCGTCAAAATTTTTCAGAAAATCACGTTTTAAGGAAATCCCGCATCGTGCGAAATTATCTTGTTTTTCCTAAACAACACGTTGTAAGTCGAAAAGCTTTCATGTTGCGTGTATGTCTAAGTGTGTAGCCTCAAAAGAGAAGGCACAGGACAGTTTTCTCTCGAAAGGATATGAAAGAATACCACTTAATAAGGAAATACAGTTTTGCAGAGTAAAGACATATACGTACGCATTGGAAACTCTTTACGAGAAGAAATAAGGCATAGTACAAAATTAGCTTGTATCTCCAAAACTACACGTTGTATCTCGAAAAGAATTGTTGTGGCGTGTACGTCTTAACATGTAGCATCTAAAGAGAACCAAAAGGAGAATTTTCTTTCGTCAAAATTTTTCAGAAAATCACGTTTTAAGGAAATCCCGCATCGTGCGAAATTATCTTGTTTTTCCTAAACAACACGTTGTAACTCGAAAAGCTTTCATGTTGCGTGTATGTCTAAGTGTGTAGCCTCAAAAGAGAAGGCACAGGACAGTTTTCTCTCGAAAGGATATGTAAGAATACCACTTCATAAGGAAATACAGTTTTGCAGAGTAAAGACATATACGTACGCATTGGAAACTCTTTACGAGAAGAAATAACGCATCGTACAAAATTAGCTTGTATCTCCAAAACTACACGTTGTATCTCGAAAAGAATTGTTGTGGCGTGTACGTCTTAACATGTAGCATCTAAAGAGAACCAAAAGGAGAATTTTCTTTCGTCAAAATTTTTCAGAAAATCACGTTTTAAGGAAATCCCGCATCGTGCGAAATTATCTTGTTTTTCCTAAACAACACGTTGTAAGTCGAAAAGCTTTCATGTTGCGTGTATGTCTAAGTGTGTAGCCTCAAAAGAGAAGGCACAGGACAGTTTTCTCTCGAAAGGATATGTAAGAATACCACTTCATAAGGAAATACAGTTTTGCAGAGTAAAGACATATACGTACGCATTGGAAACTCTTTACGAGAAGAAATAACGCATCGTACAAAATTAGCTTGTATCTCCAAAACTACACGTTGTATCTCGAAAAGAATTGTTGTGGCGTGTACGTCTTAACATGTAGCATCTAAAGAGAACCAAAAGGAGAATTTTCTTTCGTCAAATTTTTTCAGAAAATCACGTTTTAAGGAAATCCCGCATCGTGCGAAATTATCTTGTTTTTCCTAAACAACACGTTGTAAGTCGAAAAGCTTTCATGTTGCGTGTATGTCTAAGTGTGTAGCCTCAAAAGAGAAGGCACAGGACAGTTTTCTCTCGAAAGGATATGAAAGAATACCACTTCATAAGGAAATACAGTTTTGCAGAATAAAGACATATACGTACGCATTGGAAACTCTTTACGAGAAGAAATAAGGCATAGTACAAAATTAGCTTGTATCTCCAAAACTACACGTTGTATCTCGAAAAGAATTGTTGTGGCGTGTACGTCTTAACATGTAGCATCTAAAGAGAACCAAAAGGAGAATTTTCTTTCGTCAAAATTTTTCAGAAAATCACGTTTTAAGGAAATCCCGCATCGTGCGAAATTATCTTGTTTTTCCTAAACAACACGTTGTAAGTCGAAAAGCTTTCATGTTGCGTGTATGTCTAAGTGTGTAGCCTCAAAAGAGAAGGCACAGGACAGTTTTCTCTCGAAAGGATATGTAAGAATACCACTTCATAAGGAAATACAGTTTTGCAGAGTAAAGACATATACGTACGCATTGGAAACTCTTTACGAGAAGAAATAACGCATCGTACAAAATTAGCTTGTATCTCCAAAACTACACGTTGTATCTCGAAAAGAATTGTTGTGGCGTGTACGTCTTAACATGTAGCATCTAAAGAGAACCAAAAGGAGAATTTTCTTTCGTCAAAATTTTTCAGAAAATCACGTTTTAAGGAAATCCCGCATCGTGCGAAATTATCTTGTTTTTCCTAAACAACATGTTGTAAGTCGAAAAGTTTTCATGTTGCGTGTATGTCTAAGTGTGTAGCCTCAAAAGAGAAGGCACAGGACAGTTTTCTCTCGAAAGGATATGTAAGAATACCACTTCATAAGGAAATACAGTTTTGCAGAGTAATGACATATACGTACGCATTGGAAACTCTTTACGAGAAGAAATAACGCATCTTACAAAATTAGCTTGTATCTACAAAACTACACGTTGTATCTCAAAAAGAATTGTTGTGGCGTGTACGTCTTAACATGTAGCATCTAAAGAGAACCAAAAGGAGAATTTTCTTTCGTTAAAATTTTTCAGAAAATCACGTTTTAAGGAAATCCCGCATCGTGCGAAATTATCTTGTTTTTCCTAAACAACACGTTGTAAGTCGAAAAGCTTTCATGTTGCGTGTACTTCTAAGTGTGTAGCCTCAAAAGAGAAGGCACAGGACAGTTTTCTCTCGAAAGGATATGTAAGAATACCACTTCATAAGGAAATACAGTTTTGCAGAGTAAAGACATATACGTACGCATTGGAAACTCTTTACGAGAAGAAATAACGCATCGTACAAAATTAGCTTGTATCTCCAAAACTACACGTTGTATCTCGAAAAGAATTGTTGTGGCGTGTACGTCTTAACATGTAGCATCTAAAGAGAACCAAAAGGAGAATTTTCTTTCGTCAAAATTTTTCAGAAAATCACGTTTTAAGGAAATCCCGCATTGTGCGAAATTATCTTGTTTTTCCTAAACAACACGTTGTAAGTCGAAAAGCTTTCATGTTGCGTGTATGTCTAAGTGTGTAGCCTCAAAAGAGAAGGCACAGGACAGTTTTCTCTCGAAAGGATATGTAAGAATACCACTTCATAAGGAAATACAGTTTTGCAGAGTAAAGTCATATACGTACGCATTGGAAACTCTTTACGAGAAGAAATAACGCATAGTACAAAATTAGCTTGTATCTCCAAAACTACACGTTGTATCTCGAAAAGAATTGTTGTGGCGTGTACGTCTTAACATGTAGCATCTAAAGAGAACCAAAAGGAGAATTTTCTTTCGTCAAAATTTTTCAGAAAATCACGTTTTAAGGAAATCCCGCATCGTGCGAAATTATCTTGTTTTTCCTAAACAACACGTTGTAAGTCGAAAAGCTTTCATGTTGCGTGTATGTCTAAGTGTGTAGCCTCAAAAGAGAAGGCACAGGACAGTTTTCTCTCGAAAGGATATGTAAGAATACCACTTCATAAGGAAATACAGTTTTGCAGAGTAAAGACATATACGTACGCATTGGAAACTCTTTACGAGAAGAAATAACGCATAGTACAAAATTAGCTTGTATCTCCAAAACTACACGTTGTATCTCGAAAAGAATTGTTGTGGCGTGTACGTCTTAACATGTAGCATCTAAAGAGAACCAAAAGGAGAATTTTCTTTCGTCAAAATTTTTCAGAAAATCACGTTTTAAGGAAATCCCGCATCGTGCGAAATTATCTTGTTTTTCCTAAACAACATGTTGTAAGTCGAAAAGCTTTCATGTTGCGTGTATGTCTAAGTGTGTAGCCTCAAAAGAGAAGGCACAGGACAGTTTTCTCTCGAAAGGATATGTAAGAATACCACTTCATAAGGAAATACAGTTTTGCAGAGTAAAGACATATACGTACGCATTGGAAACTTTACGAGAAGAAATAACGCATAGTACAAAATTAGCTTGTATCTCCAAAACTACACGTTGTATCTCGAAAAGAATTGTTGTGGCGTGTACGTCTTAACATGTAGCATCTAAAGAGAACCAAAAGGAGAATTTTCTTTCGTCAAAATTTTTCAGAAAATCACGTTTTAAGGAAATCCCGCATCGTGCGAAATTATCTTGTTTTTCCTAAACAACACGTTGTAAGTCGAAAAGCTTTCATGTTGCGTGTATGTCTAAGTGTGTAGCCTCAAAAGAGAAGGCACAGGACAGTTTTCTCTCGAAAGGATATGTAAGAATACCACTTCATAAGGAAATACAGTTTTGCAGAGTAAAGACATATACGTACGCATTGGAAACTCTTTACGAGAAGAAATAACGCATCGTACAAAATTAGCTTGTATCTCCAAAACTACACGTTGTATCTCGAAAAGAATTGTTGTGGCGTGTACGTCTTAACATGTAGCATCTAAAGAGAACCAAAAGGAGAATTTTCTTTCGTCAAAATTTTTCAGAAAATCACGTTTTAAGGAAATCCCGCATCGTGCGAAATTATCTTGTTTTTCCTAAACAACACGTTGTAAGTCGAAAAGCTTTCATGTTGCGTGTATGTCTAAGTGTGTAGCCTCAAAAGAGAAGGCACAGGACAGTTTTCTCTCGAAAGGATATGTAAGAATACCACTTCATAAGGAAATACAGTTTTGCAGAGTAAAGACATATACGTACGCATTGGAAACTCTTTACGAGAAGAAATAACGCAGAGTACAAAATTAGCTTGTATCTCCAAAACTACACGTTGTATCTCGAAAAGAATTGTTGTGGCGTGTACGTCTTAACATGTAGCATCTAAAGAGAACCAAAAGGAGAATTTTCTTTCGTCAAAATTTTTCAGAAAATCACGTTTTAAGGAAATCCCGCATCGTGCGAAATTATCTTGTTTTTCCTAAACAACACGTTGTAAGTCGAAAAGCTTTCATGTTGCGTGTATGTCTAAGTGTGTAGCCTCAAAAGAGAAGGCACAGGACAGTTTTCTCTCGAAAGGATATGTAAGAATACCACTTCATAAGGAAATACAGTTTTGCAGAGTAAAGACATATACGTACGCATTGGAAACTCTTTACGAGAAGAAATAACGCATCGTACAAAATTAGCTTGTATCTCCAAAACTACACGTTGTATCTCGAAAAGAATTGTTGTGGCGTGTACGTCTTAACATGTAGCATCTAAAGAGAACCAAAAGGAGAATTTTCTTTCGTCAAAATTTTTCAGAAAATCACGTTTTAAGGAAATCCCGCATCGTGCGAAATTATCTTGTTTTTCCTAAACAACACGTTGTAAGTCGAAAAGCTTTCATGTTGCGTGTATGTCTAAGTGTGTAGCCTCAAAAGAGAAGGCACAGGACAGTTTTCTCTCGAAAGGATATGTAAGAATACCACTTCATAAGGAAATACAGTTTTGCAGAGTAAAGACATATACGTACGCATTGGAAACTCTTTACGAGAAGAAATAAAGCATCGTACAAAATTAGCTTGTATCTCCAAAACTACACGTTGTATCTCGAAAAGAATTGTTGTGGCGTGTACGTCTTAACATGTAGCATCTAAAGAGAACCAAAAGGAGAATTTTCTTTCGTCAAAATTTTTCAGAAAATCACGTTTTAAGGAAATCCCGCATCGTGCAAAATTATCTTGTTTTTCCTAAACAACACGTTGTAAGTCGAAAAGCTTTCATGTTGCGTGTATGTCTAAGTGTGTAGCCTCAAAAGAGAAGGCACAGGACAGTTTTCTCTCGAAAGGATATGTAAGAATACCACTTCATAAGGAAATACAGTTTTGCAGAGTAAAGACATATACGTACGCATTGGAAACTCTTTACGAGAAGAAATAACGCAGAGTACAAAATTAGCTTGTATCTCCAAAACTACACGTTGTATCTCGAAAAGAATTGTTGTGGCGTGTACGTCTTAACATGTAGCATCTAAAGAGAACCAAAAGGAGAATTTTCTTTCGTCAAAATTTTTCAGAAAATCACGTTTTAAGGAAATCCCGCATCGTGCTAAATTATCTTGTTTTTCCTAAACAACACGTTGTAAGTCGAAAAGCTTTCATGTTGCGTGTTTGTCTACGTGTGTAGCCTCAAAAGAGAAGGCACAGGACAGTTTTCTCTCGAAAGGATATGTAAGAATACCAGTTCATAAGGAAATACAGTTTTGCAGAGTAAAGTCATATACGTACGCATTGGAAACTCTTTACGAGAAGAAATAACGCATAGTACAAAATTAGCTTGTATCTCCAAAACTACACGTTGTATCTCGAAAAGAATTGTTGTGGCGTGTACGTCTTAACATGTAGCATCTAAAGAGAACCAAAAGGAGAATTTTCTTTCGTCAAAATTTTTCAGAAAATCACGTTTTAAGGAAATCCCGCATCGTGCGAAATTATCTTGTTTTTCCTAAACAACACGTTGTAAGTCGAAAAGCTTTCATGTTGCGTGTATGTCTAAGTGTGTAGCCTCAAAAGAGAAGGCACAGGACAGTTTTCTCTCGAAAGGATATGTAAGAATACCACTTCATAAGGAAATACAGTTTTGCAGAGTAAAGACATATACGTACGCATTGGAAACTCTTTACGAGAAGAAATAACGCATCGTACAAAATTAGCTTGTATCTCCAAAACTACACGTTGTATCTCGAAAAGAATTGTTGTGGCGTGTACGTCTTAACATGTAGCATCTAAAGAGAACCAAAAGGAGAATTTTCTTTCGTCAAAATTTTTCAGAAAATCACGTTTTAAGGAAATCCCGCATCGTGCGAAATTATCTTGTTTTTCCTAAACAACACGTTGTAAGTCGAAAAGCTTTCATGTTGCGTGTTTGTCTACGTGTGTAGCCTCAATAGAGAAGGCACAGGACAGTTTTCTCTCGAAAGGATATGTAAGAATACCACTTCATAAGGAAATACAGTTTTGCAGAGTAAAGACATATACGTACGCATTGGAAACTCTTTACGAGAAGAAATAAGGCATAGTACAAAATTAGCTTGTATCTCCAAAACTACACGTTGTATCTCGAAAGGAATTGTTGTGGCGTGTACGTCTTAACATGTAGCATCTAAAGAGAACCAAAAGGAGAATTTTCTTTCGTCAAAATTTTTCAGAAAATCACGTTTTAAGGAAATCCCGCATTGTGCGAAATTATCTTGTTTTTCCTAAACAACACGTTGTAAGTCGAAAAGCTTTCATGTTGCGTGTATGTCTAAGTGTGTAGCCTCAAAAGAGAAGGCACAGGACAGTTTTCTCTCGAAAGGATATATAAGAATACCACTTCATAAGGAAATACAGTTTTGCAGAGTAAAGTCATATACGTACTCATTGGAAACTCTTTACGACAAGAAATAACGCATAGTACAAAATTAGCTTGTATCTCCAAAACTACACGTTGTATCTCGAAAAGAATTGTTGTGGCGTGTACGTCTTAACATGTAGCATCTAAAGAGAACCAAAAGGAGAATTTTCTTTCGTCAAAATTTTTCAGAAAATCACGTTTTAAGGAAATCCCGCATCGTGCGAAATTATCTTGTTTTTCCTAAACAACACGTTGTAAGTCGAAAAGCTTTCATGTTGCGTGTATGTCTAAGTGTGTAGCCTCAAAAGAGAAGGCACAGGACAGTTTTCTCTCGAAAGGATATGTAAGAATACCACTTCATAAGGAAATACAGTTTTGCAGAGTAAAGACATATACGTACGCATTGGAAACTTTACGAGAAGAAATAACGCATAGTACAAAATTAGCTTGTATCTCCAAAACTACACGTTGTATCTCGAAAAGAATTGTTGTGGCGTGTACGTCTTAACATGTAGCATCTAAAGAGAACCAAAAGGAGAATTTTCTTTCGTCAAAATTTTTCAGAAAATCACGTTTTAAGGAAATCCCGCATCGTGCGAAATTATCTTGTTTTTCCTAAACAACACGTTGTAAGTCGAAAAGCTTTCATGTTGCGTGTATGTCTAAGTGTGTAGCCTCAAAAGAGAAGGCACAGGACAGTTTTCTCTCGAAAGGATATGTAAGAATACCACTTCATAAGGAAATACAGTTTTGCAGAGTAAAGACATATACGTACGCATTGGAAACTCTTTACGAGAAGAAATAACGCATCGTACAAAATTAGCTTGTATCTCCAAAACTACACGTTGTATCTCGAAAAGAATTGTTGTGGCGTGTACGTCTTAACATGTAGCATCTAAAGAGAACCAAAAGGAGAATTTTCTTTCGTCAAAATTTTTCAGAAAATCACGTTTTAAGGAAATCCCGCATCGTGCGAAATTATCTTGTTTTTCCTAAACAACACGTTGTAAGTCGAAAAGCTTTCATGTTGCGTGTATGTCTAAGTGTGTAGCCTCAAAAGAGAAGGCACAGGACAGTTTTCTCTCGAAAGGATATGTAAGAATACCACTTCATAAGGAAATACAGTTTTGCAGAGTAAAGACATATACGTACGCATTGGAAACTCTTTACGAGAAGAAATAACGCATCGTACAAAATTAGCTTGTATCTCCAAAACTACACGTTGTATCTCGAAAAGAATTGTTGTGGCGTGTACGTCTTAACATGTAGCATCTAAAGAGAACCAAAAGGAGAATTTTCTTTCGTCAAAATTTTTCAGAAAATCACGTTTTAAGGAAATCCCGCATCGTGCGAAATTATCTTGTTTTTCCTAAACAACACGTTGTAAGTCGAAAAGCTTTCATGTTGCGTGTATGTCTAAGTGTGTAGCCTCAAAAGAGAAGGCACAGGACAGTTTTCTCTCGAAAGGATATGTAAGAATACCACTTCATAAGGAAATACAGTTTTGCAGAGTAAAGACATATACGTACGCATTGGAAACTCTTTACGAGAAGAAATAACGCATCGTACAAAATTAGCTTGTATCTCCAAAACTACACGTTGTATCTCGAAAAGAATTGTTGTGGCGTGTACGTCTTAACATGTAGCATCTAAAGAGAACCAAAAGGAGAATTTTCTTTCGTCAAAATTTTTCAGAAAATCACGTTTTAAGGAAATCCCGCATCGTGCGAAATTATCTTGTTTTTCCTAAACAACACGTTGTAAGTCGAAAAGCTTTCATGTTGCGTGTTTGTCTACGTGTGTAGCCTCAAAAGAGAAGGCACAGGACAGTTTTCTCTCGAAAGGATATGTAAGAATACCACTTCATAAGGAAATAGAGTTTTGCAGAGTAAAGACATATACGTACGCATTGGAAACTCTTTACGAGAAGAAATAACGCATCGTACAAAATTAGCTTGTATCTCCAAAACTACACGTTGTATCTCGAAAAGAATTGTTGTGGCGTGTACGTCTTAACATGTAGCATCTAAAGAGAACCAAAAGGAGAATTTTCTTTCGTCAAAATTTTTCAGAAAATCACGTTTTAAGGAAATCCCGCATTGTGCGAAATTATCTTGTTTTTCCTAAACAACACGTTGTAAGTCGAAAAGCTTTCATGTTGCGTGTATGTCTAAGTGTGTAGCCTCAAAAGAGAAGGCACAGGACAGTTTTCTCTCGAAAGGATATGTAAGAATACCACTTCATAGGGAAATACAGTTTTGCAGAGTAAAGTCATATACGCACGCATTGGAAACTCTTTACGAGAAGAAATAAAGCATAGTACAAAATTAGCTTGTATCTCCAAAACTACACGTTGTATCTCGAAAAGAATTGTTGTGGCGTGTACGTCTTAACATGTAGCATCTAAAGAGAACCAAAAGGAGAATTTTCTTTCGTCAAAATTTTTCAGAAAATCACGTTTTAAGGAAATCCCGCATCGTGCGAAATTATCTTGTTTTTCCTAAACAACACGTTGTAAGTCGAAAAGCTTTCATGTTGCGTGTATGTCTAAGTGTGTAGCCTCAAAAGAGAAGGCACAGGACAGTTTTCTCTCGAAAGGATATGTAAGAATACCACTTCATAAGGAAATACAGTTTTGCAGAGTAAAGACATATACGTACGCATTGGAAACTCTTTACGAGAAGAAATAAAGCATCGTACAAAATTAGCTTGTATCTCCAAAACTACACGTTGTATCTCGAAAAGAATTGTTGTGGCGTGTACGTCTTAACATGTAGCATCTAAAGAGAACCAAAAGGAGAATTTTCTTTCGTCAAAATTTTTCAGAAAATCACGTTTTAAGGAAATCCCGCATCGTGCAAAATTATCTTGTTTTTCCTAAACAACACGTTGTAAGTCGAAAAGCTTTCATGTTGCGTGTATGTCTAAGTGTGTAGCCTCAAAAGAGAAGGCACAGGACAGTTTTCTCTCGAAAGGATATGTAAGAATACCACTTCATAAGGAAATACAGTTTTGCAGAGTAAAGACATATACGTACGCATTGGAAACTCTTTACGAGAAGAAATAACGCAGAGTACAAAATTAGCTTGTATCTCCAAAACTACACGTTGTATCTCGAAAAGAATTGTTGTGGCGTGTACGTCTTAACATGTAGCATCTAAAGAGAACCAAAAGGAGAATTTTCTTTCGTCAAAATTTTTCAGAAAATCACGTTTTAAGGAAATCCCGCATCGTGCTAAATTATCTTGTTTTTCCTAAACAACACGTTGTAAGTCGAAAAGCTTTCATGTTGCGTGTTTGTCTACGTGTGTAGCCTCAAAAGAGAAGGCACAGGACAGTTTTCTCTCGAAAGGATATGTAAGAATACCAGTTCATAAGGAAATACAGTTTTGCAGAGTAAAGTCATATACGTACGCATTGGAAACTCTTTACGAGAAGAAATAACGCATAGTACAAAATTAGCTTGTATCTCCAAAACTACACGTTGTATCTCGAAAAGAATTGTTGTGGCGTGTACGTCTTAACATGTAGCATCTAAAGAGAACCAAAAGGAGAATTTTCTTTCGTCAAAATTTTTCAGAAAATCACGTTTTAAGGAAATCCCGCATCGTGCGAAATTATCTTGTTTTTCCTAAACAACACGTTGTAAGTCGAAAAGCTTTCATGTTGCGTGTATGTCTAAGTGTGTAGCCTCAAAAGAGAAGGCACAGGACAGTTTTCTCTCGAAAGGATATGTAAGAATACCACTTCATAAGGAAATACAGTTTTGCAGAGTAAAGACATATACGTACGCATTGGAAACTCTTTACGAGAAGAAATAACGCATCGTACAAAATTAGCTTGTATCTCCAAAACTACACGTTGTATCTCGAAAAGAATTGTTGTGGCGTGTACGTCTTAACATGTAGCATCTAAAGAGAACCAAAAGGAGAATTTTCTTTCGTCAAAATTTTTCAGAAAATCACGTTTTAAGGAAATCCCGCATCGTGCGAAATTATCTTGTTTTTCCTAAACAACACGTTGTAAGTCGAAAAGCTTTCATGTTGCGTGTTTGTCTACGTGTGTAGCCTCAAAAGAGAAGGCACAGGACAGTTTTCTCTCGAAAGGATATGTAAGAATACCACTTCATAAGGAAATACAGTTTTGCAGAGTAAAGACATATACGTACGCATTGGAAACTCTTTACGAGAAGAAATAAGGCATAGTACAAAATTAGCTTGTATCTCCAAAACTACACGTTGTATCTCGAAAGGAATTGTTGTGGCGTGTACGTCTTAACATGTAGCATCTAAAGAGAACCAAAAGGAGAATTTTCTTTCGTCAAAATTTTTCAGAAAATCACGTTTTAAGGAAATCCCGCATTGTGCGAAATTATCTTGTTTTTCCTAAACAACACGTTGTAAGTCGAAAAGCTTTCATGTTGCGTGTATGTCTAAGTGTGTAGCCTCAAAAGAGAAGGCACAGGACAGTTTTCTCTCGAAAGGATATATAAGAATACCACTTCATAAGGAAATACAGTTTTGCAGAGTAAAGTCATATACGTACTCATTGGAAACTCTTTACGAGAAGAAATAACGCATAGTACAAAATTAGCTTGTATCTCCAAAACTACACGTTGTATCTCGAAAAGAATTGTTGTGGCGTGTACGTCTTAACATGTAGCATCTAAAGAGAACCAAAAGGAGAATTTTCTTTCGTCAAAATTTTTCAGAAAATCACGTTTTAAGGAAATCCCGCATCGTGCGAAATTATCTTGTTTTTCCTAAACAACACGTTGTAAGTCGAAAAGCTTTCATGTTGCGTGTATGTCTAAGTGTGTAGCCTCAAAAGAGAAGGCACAGGACAGTTTTCTCTCGAAAGGATATGTAAGAATACCACTTCATAAGGAAATACAGTTTTGCAGAGTAAAGACATATACGTACGCATTGGAAACTTTACGAGAAGAAATAACGCATAGTACAAAATTAGCTTGTATCTCCAAAACTACACGTTGTATCTCGAAAAGAATTGTTGTGGCGTGTACGTCTTAACATGTAGCATCTAAAGAGAACCAAAAGGAGAATTTTCTTTCGTCAAAATTTTTCAGAAAATCACGTTTTAAGGAAATCCCGCATCGTGCGAAATTATCTTGTTTTTCCTAAACAACACGTTGTAAGTCGAAAAGCTTTCATGTTGCGTGTATGTCTAAGTGTGTAGCCTCAAAAGAGAAGGCACAGGACAGTTTTCTCTCGAAAGGATATGTAAGAATACCACTTCATAAGGAAATACAGTTTTGCAGAGTAAAGACATATACGTACGCATTGGAAACTCTTTACGAGAAGAAATAACGCATCGTACAAAATTAGCTTGTATCTCCAAAACTACACGTTGTATCTCGAAAAGAATTGTTGTGGCGTGTACGTCTTAACATGTAGCATCTAAAGAGAACCAAAAGGAGAATTTTCTTTCGTCAAAATTTTTCAGAAAATCACGTTTTAAGGAAATCCCGCATCGTGCGAAATTATCTTGTTTTTCCTAAACAACACGTTGTAAGTCGAAAAGCTTTCATGTTGCGTGTATGTCTAAGTGTGTAGCCTCAAAAGAGAAGGCACAGGACAGTTTTCTCTCGAAAGGATATGTAAGAATACCACTTCATAAGGAAATACAGTTTTGCAGAGTAAAGACATATACGTACGCATTGGAAACTCTTTACGAGAAGAAATAACGCATCGTACAAAATTAGCTTGTATCTCCAAAACTACACGTTGTATCTCGAAAAGAATTGTTGTGGCGTGTACGTCTTAACATGTAGCATCTAAAGAGAACCAAAAGGAGAATTTTCTTTCGTCAAAATTTTTCAGAAAATCACGTTTTAAGGAAATCCCGCATCGTGCGAAATTATCTTGTTTTTCCTAAACAACACGTTGTAAGTCGAAAAGCTTTCATGTTGCGTGTATGTCTAAGTGTGTAGCCTCAAAAGAGAAGGCACAGGACAGTTTTCTCTCGAAAGGATATGTAAGAATACCACTTCATAAGGAAATACAGTTTTGCAGAGTAAAGACATATACGTACGCATTGGAAACTCTTTACGAGAAGAAATAACGCATCGTACAAAATTAGCTTGTATCTCCAAAACTACACGTTGTATCTCGAAAAGAATTGTTGTGGCGTGTACGTCTTAACATGTAGCATCTAAAGAGAACCAAAAGGAGAATTTTCTTTCGTCAAAATTTTTCAGAAAATCACGTTTTAAGGAAATCCCGCATCGTGCGAAATTATCTTGTTTTTCCTAAACAACACGTTGTAAGTCGAAAAGCTTTCATGTTGCGTGTTTGTCTACGTGTGTAGCCTCAAAAGAGAAGGCACAGGACAGTTTTCTCTCGAAAGGATATGTAAGAATACCACTTCATAAGGAAATAGAGTTTTGCAGAGTAAAGACATATACGTACGCATTGGAAACTCTTTACGAGAAGAAATAACGCATCGTACAAAATTAGCTTGTATCTCCAAAACTACACGTTGTATCTCGAAAAGAATTGTTGTGGCGTGTACGTCTTAACATGTAGCATCTAAAGAGAACCAAAAGGAGAATTTTCTTTCGTCAAAATTTTTCAGAAAATCACGTTTTAAGGAAATCCCGCATTGTGCGAAATTATCTTGTTTTTCCTAAACAACACGTTGTAAGTCGAAAAGCTTTCATGTTGCGTGTATGTCTAAGTGTGTAGCCTCAAAAGAGAAGGCACAGGACAGTTTTCTCTCGAAAGGATATGTAAGAATACCACTTCATAGGGAAATACAGTTTTGCAGAGTAAAGTCATATACGTACGCATTGGAAACTCTTTACGAGAAGAAATAAAGCATAGTACAAAATTAGCTTGTATCTCCAAAACTACACGTTGTATCTCGAAAAGAATTGTTGTGGCGTGTACGTCTTAACATGTAGCATCTAAAGAGAACCAAAAGGAGAATTTTCTTTCGTCAAAATTTTTCAGAAAATCACGTTTTAAGGAAATCCCGCATCGTGCGAAATTATCTTGTTTTTCCTAAACAACACGTTGTAAGTCGAAAAGCTTTCATGTTGCGTGTATGTCTAAGTGTGTAGCCTCAAAAGAGAAGGCACAGGACAGTTTTCTCTCGAAAGGATATGTAAGAATACCACTTCATAAGGAAATACAGTTTTGCAGAGTAAAGACATATACGTACGCATTGGAAACTTTACGAGAAGAAATAACGCATAGTACAAAATTAGCTTGTATCTCCAAAACTACACGTTGTATCTCGAAAAGAATTGTTGTGGCGTGTACGTCTTAACATGTAGCATCTAAAGAGAACCAAAAGGAGAATTTTCTTTCGTCAAAATTTTTCAGAAAATCACGTTTTAAGGAAATCCCGCATCGTGCGAAATTATCTTGTTTTTCCTAAACAACACGTTGTAAGTCGAAAAGCTTTCATGTTGCGTGTATGTCTAAGTGTGTAGCCTCAAAAGAGAAGGCACAGGACAGTTTTCTCTCGAAAGGATATGTAAGAATACCACTTCATAAGGAAATACAGTTTTGCAGAGTAAAGACATATACGTACGCATTGGAAACTCTTTACGAGAAGAAATAACGCATCGTACAAAATTAGCTTGTATCTCCAAAACTACACGTTGTATCTCGAAAAGAATTGTTGTGGCGTGTACGTCTTAACATGTAGCATCTAAAGAGAACCAAAAGGAGAATTTTCTTTCGTCAAAATTTTTCAGAAAATCACGTTTTAAGGAAATCCCGCATCGTGCGAAATTATCTTGTTTTTCCTAAACAACACGTTGTAAGTCGAAAAGCTTTCATGTTGCGTGTATGTCTAAGTGTGTAGCCTCAAAAGAGAAGGCACAGGACAGTTTTCTCTCGAAAGGATATGTAAGAATACCACTTCATAAGGAAATACAGTTTTGCAGAGTAAAGACATATACGTACGCATTGGAAACTCTTTACGAGAAGAAATAACGCATCGTACAAAATTAGCTTGTATCTCCAAAACTACACGTTGTATCTCGAAAAGAATTGTTGTGGCGTGTACGTCTTAACATGTAGCATCTAAAGAGAACCAAAAGGAGAATTTTCTTTCGTCAAAATTTTTCAGAAAATCACGTTTTAAGGAAATCCCGCATCGTGCGAAATTATCTTGTTTTTCCTAAACAACACGTTGTAAGTCGAAAAGCTTTCATGTTGCGTGTATGTCTAAGTGTGTAGCCTCAAAAGAGAAGGCACAGGACAGTTTTCTCTCGAAAGGATATGTAAGAATACCACTTCATAAGGAAATACAGTTTTGCAGAGTAAAGACATATACGTACGCATTGGAAACTCTACGAGAAGAAATAACGCATCGTACAAAATTAGCTTGTATCTCCAAAACTACACGTTGTATCTCGAAAAGAATTGTTGTGGCGTGTACGTCTTAACATGTAGCATCTAAAGAGAACCAAAAGGAGAATTTTCTTTCGTCAAAATTTTTCAGAAAATCACGTTTTAAGGAAATCCCGCATCGTGCGAAATTATCTTGTTTTTCCTAAACAACACGTTGTAAGTCGAAAAGCTTTCATGTTGCGTGTTTGTCTACGTGTGTAGCCTCAAAAGAGAAGGCACAGGACAGTTTTCTCTCGAAAGGATATGTAAGAATACCACTTCATAAGGAAATAGAGTTTTGCAGAGTAAAGACATATACGTACGCATTGGAAACTCTTTACGAGAAGAAATAACGCATCGTACAAAATTAGCTTGTATCTCCAAAACTACACGTTGTATCTCGAAAAGAATTGTTGTGGCGTGTACGTCTTAACATGTAGCATCTAAAGAGAACCAAAAGGAGAATTTTCTTTCGTCAAAATTTTTCAGAAAATCACGTTTTAAGGAAATCCCGCATTGTGCGAAATTATCTTGTTTTTCCTAAACAACACGTTGTAAGTCGAAAAGCTTTCATGTTGCGTGTATGTCTAAGTGTGTAGCCTCAAAAGAGAAGGCACAGGACAGTTTTCTCTCGAAAGGATATGTAAGAATACCACTTCATAGGGAAATACAGTTTTGCAGAGTAAAGTCATATACGTACGCATTGGAAACTCTTTACGAGAAGAAATAAAGCATAGTACAAAATTAGCTTGTATCTCCAAAACTACACGTTGTATCTCGAAAAGAATTGTTGTGGCGTGTACGTCTTAACATGTAGCATCTAAAGAGAACCAAAAGGAGAATTTTCTTTCGTCAAAATTTTTCAGAAAATCACGTTTTAAGGAAATCCCGCATCGTGCGAAATTATCTTGTTTTTCCTAAACAACACGTTGTAAGTCGAAAAGCTTTCATGTTGCGTGTATGTCTAAGTGTGTAGCCTCAAAAGAGAAGGCACAGGACAGTTTTCTCTCGAAAGGATATTTAAGAATACCACTTCATAAGGAAATACAGTTTTGCAGAGTAAAGACATATACGTACGCATTGGAAACTCTTTACGAGAAGAAATAACGCATCGTACAAAATTAGCTTGTATCTCCAAAACTACACGTTGTATCTCGAAAAGAATTGTTGTGGCGTGTACGTCTTAACATGTAGCATCTAAAGAGAACCAAAAGGAGAATTTTCTTTCGTCAAAATTTTTCAGAAAATCACGTTTTAAGGAAATCCCGCATCGTGCGAAATTATCTTGTTTTTCCTAAACAACACGTTGTAAGTCGAAAAGCTTTCATGTTGCGTGTATGTCTAAGTGTGTAGCCTCAAAAGAGAAGGCACAGGACGGTTTTCTCTCGAAAGGATATGTAAGAATACCACTTCATAAGGAAATACAGTTTTGCAGAGTAAAGACATATACGTACGCATTGGAAACTCTTTACGAGAAGAAATAACGCATCGTACAAAATTAGCTTGTATCTCCAAAACTACACGTTGTATCTCGAAAAGAATTGTTGTGGCGTGTACGTCTTAACATGTAGCATCTAAAGAGAACCAAAAGGAGAATTTTCTTTCGTCAAAATTTTTCAGAAAATCACGTTTTAAGGAAATCCCGCATCGTGCGAAATTATCTTGTTTTTCCTAAACAACACGTTGTAAGTCGAAAAGCTTTCATGTTGCGTGTATGTCTAAGTGTGTAGCCTCAAAAGAGAAGGCACAGGACAGTTTTCTCTCGAAAGGATATGTAAGAATACCACTTCATAAGGAAATACAGTTTTGCAGAGTAAAGACATATACGTACGCATTGGAAACTTTACGAGAAGAAATAACGCATCGTACAAAATTAGCTTGTATCTCCAAAACTACACGTTGTATCTCGAAAAGAATTGTTGTGGCGTGTACGTCTTAACATGTAGCATCTAAAGAGAACCAAAAGGAGAATTTTCTTTCGTCAAAATTTTTCAGAAAATCACGTTTTAAGGAAATCCCGCATCGTGCGAAATTATCTTGTTTTTCCTAAACAACACGTTGTAAGTCGAAAAGCTTTCATGTTGCGTGTATGTCTAAGTGTGTAGCCTCAAAAGAGAAGGCACAGGACAGTTTTCTCTCGAAAGGATATGTAAGAATACCACTTCATAAGGAAATACAGTTTTGCAGAGTAAAGACATATACGTACGCATTGGAAACTCTTTACGAGAAGAAATAACGCATCGTACAAAATTAGCTTGTATCTCCAAAACTACACGTTGTATCTCGAAAAGAATTGTTGTGGCGTGTACGTCTTAACATGTAGCATCTAAAGAGAACCAAAAGGAGAATTTTCTTTCGTCAAAATTTTTCAGAAAATCACGTTTTAAGGAAATCCCGCATCGTGCGAAATTATCTTGTTTTTCCTAAACAACACGTTGTAAGTCGAAAAGCTTTCATGTTGCGTGTATGTCTAAGTGTGTAGCCTCAAAAGAGAAGGCACAGGACAGTTTTCTCTCGAAAGGATATGTAAGAATACCACTTCATAAGGAAATACAGTTTTGCAGAGTAAAGACATATACGTACGCATTGGAAACTCTTTACGAGAAGAAATAACGCATAGTACAAAATTAGCTTGTATCTCCAAAACTACACGTTGTATCTCGAAAAGAATTGTTGTGGCGTGTACGTCTTAACATGTAGCATCTAAAGAGAACCAAAAGGAGAATTTTCTTTCGTCAAAATTTTTCAGAAAATCACGTTTTAAGGAAATCCCGCATCGTGCGAAATTATCTTGTTTTTCCTAAACAACACGTTGTAAGTCGAAAAGCTTTCATGTTGCGTGTATGTCTAAGTGTGTAGCCTCAAAAGAGAAGGCACAGGACAGTTTTCTCTCGAAAGGATATGTAAGAATACCACTTCATAAGGAAATACAGTTTTGCAGAGTAAAGACATATACGTACGCATTGGAAACTCTTTACGAGAAGAAATAACGCATAGTACAAAATTAGCTTGTATCTCCAAAACTACACGTTGTATCTCGAAAAGAATTGTTGTGGCGTGTACGTCTTAACATGTAGCATCTAAAGAGAACCAAAAGGAGAATTTTCTTTCGTCAAAATTTTTCAGAAAATCACGTTTTAAGGAAATCCCGCATCGTGCGAAATTATCTTGTTTTTCCTAAACAACACGTTGTAAGTCGAAAAGCTTTCATGTTGCGTGTATGTCTAAGTGTGTAGCCTCAAAAGAGAAGGCACAGGACAGTTTTCTCTCGAAAGGATATGTAAGAATACCACTTCATAAGGAAATACAGTTTTGCAGAGTAAAGACATATACGTACGCATTGGAAACTCTTTACGAGAAGAAATAACGCATAGTACAAAATTAGCTTGTATCTCCAAAACTACACGTTGTATCTCGAAAAGAATTGTTGTGGCGTGTACGTCTTAACATGTAGCATCTAAAGAGAACCAAAAGGAGAATTTTCTTTCGTCAAAATTTTTCAGAAAATCACGTTTTAAGGAAATCCCGCATCGTGCGAAATTATCTTGTTTTTCCTAAACAACACGTTGTAAGTCGAAAAGCTTTCATGTTGCGTGTATGTCTAAGTGTGTAGCCTCAAAAGAGAAGGCACAGGACAGTTTTCTCTCGAAAGGATATGTAAGAATACCACTTCATAAGGAAATACAGTTTTGCAGAGTAAAGACATATACGTACGCATTGGAAACTCTTTACGAGAAGAAATAACGCATAGTACAAAATTAGCTTGTATCTCCAAAACTACACGTTGTATCTCGAAAAGAATTGTTGTGGCGTGTACGTCTTAACATGTAGCATCTAAAGAGAACCAAAAGGAGAATTTTCTTTCGTCAAAATTTTTCAGAAAATCACGTTTTAAGGAAATCCCGCATCGTGCGAAATTATCTTGTTTTTCCTAAACAACACGTTGTAAGTCGAAAAGCTTTCATGTTGCGTGTATGTCTAAGTGTGTAGCCTCAAAAGAGAAGGCACAGGACAGTTTTCTCTCGAAAGGATATGTAAGAATACCACTTCATAAGGAAATACAGTTTTGCAGAGTAAAGACATATACGTACGCATTGGAAACTCTTTACGAGAAGAAATAACGCATCGTACAAAATTAGCTTGTATCTCCAAAACTACACGTTGTATCTCGAAAAGAATTGTTGTGGCGTGTACGTCTTAACATGTAGCATCTAAAGAGAACCAAAAGGAGAATTTTCTTTCGTCAAAATTTTTCAGAAAATCACGTTTTAAGGAAATCCCGCATCGTGCGAAATTATCTTGTTTTTCCTAAACAACACGTTGTAAGTCGAAAAGCTTTCATGTTGCGTGTATGTCTAAGTGTGTAGCCTCAAAAGAGAAGGCACAGGACAGTTTTCTCTCGAAAGGATATGTAAGAATACCACTTCATAAGGAAATACAGTTTTGCAGAGTAAAGACATATACGTACGCATTGGAAACTCTTTACGAGAAGAAATAACGCATCGTACAAAATTAGCTTGTATCTCCAAAACTACACGTTGTATCTCGAAAAGAATTGTTGTGGCGTGTACGTCTTAACATGTAGCATCTAAAGAGAACCAAAAGGAGAATTTTCTTTCGTCAAAATTTTTCAGAAAATCACGTTTTAAGGAAATCCCGCATCGTGCGAAATTATCTTGTTTTTCCTAAACAACACGTTGTAAGTCGAAAAGCTTTCATGTTGCGTGTATGTCTAAGTGTGTAGCCTCAAAAGAGAAGGCACAGGACAGTTTTCTCTCGAAAGGATATGTAAGAATACCACTTCATAAGGAAATACAGTTTTGCAGAGTAAAGACATATACGTACGCATTGGAAACTCTTTACGAGAAGAAATAACGCATCGTACAAAATTAGCTTGTATCTCCAAAACTACACGTTGTATCTCGAAAAGAATTGTTGTGGCGTGTACGTCTTAACATGTAGCATCTAAAGAGAACCAAAAGGAGAATTTTCTTTCGTCAAAATTTTTCAGAAAATCACGTTTTAAGGAAATCCCGCATCGTGCGAAATTATCTTGTTTTTCCTAAACAACACGTTGTAAGTCGAAAAGCTTTCATGTTGCGTGTTTGTCTACGTGTGTAGCCTCAAAAGAGAAGGCACAGGACAGTTTTCTCTCGAAAGGATATGTAAGAATACCACTTCATAAGGAAATACAGTTTTGCAGAGTAAAGTCATATACGTACGCATTGGAAACTCTTTACGAGAAGAAATAACGCATAGTACAAAATTAGCTTGTATCTCCAAAACTACACGTTGTATCTCGAAAAGAATTGTTGTGGCGTGTACGTCTTAACATGTAGCATCTAAAGAGAACCAAAAGGAGAATTTTCTTTCGTCAAAATTTTTCAGAAAATCACGTTTTAAGGAAATCCCGCATCGTGCGAAATTATCTTGTTTTTCCTAAACAACACGTTGTAAGTCGAAAAGCTTTCATGTTGCGTGTATGTCTAAGTGTGTAGCCTCAAAAGAGAAGGCACAGGACAGTTTTCTCTCGAAAGGATATGTAAGAATACCACTTCATAAGGAAATACAGTTTTGCAGAGTAAAGACATATACGTACGCATTGGAAACTCTTTACGAGAAGAAATAACGCATCGTACAAAATTAGCTTGTATCTCCAAAACTACACGTTGTATCTCGAAAAGAATTGTTGTGGCGTGTACGTCTTAACATGTAGCATCTAAAGAGAACCAAAAGGAGAATTTTCTTTCGTCAAAATTTTTCAGAAAATCACGTTTTAAGGAAATCCCGCATCGTGCGAAATTATCTTGTTTTTCCTAAACAACACGTTGTAAGTCGAAAAGCTTTCATGTTGCGTGTTTGTCTACGTGTGTAGCCTCAAAAGAGAAGGCACAGGACAGTTTTCTCTCGAAAGGATATGTAAGAATACCACTTCATAAGGAAATACAGTTTTGCAGAGTAAAGACATATACGTACGCATTGGAAACTCTTTACGAGAAGAAATAACGCATAGTACAAAATTAGCTTGTATCTCCAAAACTACACGTTGTATCTCGAAAAGAATTGTTGTGGCGTGTACGTCTTAACATGTAGCATCTAAAGAGAACCAAAAGGAGAATTTTCTTTCGTCAAAATTTTTCAGAAAATCACGTTTTAAGGAAATCCCGCATCGTGCGAAATTATCTTGTTTTTCCTAAACAACACGTTGTAAGTCGAAAAGCTTTCATGTTGCGTGTATGTCTAAGTGTGTAGCCTCAAAAGAGAAGGCACAGGACAGTTTTCTCTCGAAAGGATATGTAAGAATACCACTTCATAAGGAAATACAGTTTTGCAGATTAAAGACATATACGTACGCATTGGAAACTCTTTACGAGAAGAAATAACGCATAGTACAAAATTAGCTTGTATCTCCAAAACTACACGTTGTATCTCGAAAAGAATTGTTGTGGCGTGTACGTCTTAACATGTAGCATCTAAAGAGAACCAAAAGGAGAATTTTCTTTCGTCAAAATTTTTCAGAAAATCACGTTTTAAGGAAATCCCGCATCGTGCGAAATTATCTTGTTTTTCCTAAACAACACGTTGTAAGTCGAAAAGCTTTCATGTTGCGTGTATGTCTAAGTGTGTAGCCTCAAAAGAGAAGGCACAGGACAGTTTTCTCTCGAAAGGATATGTAAGAATACCACTTCATAAGGAAATACAGTTTTGCAGAGTAAAGACATATACGTACGCATTGGAAACTCTTTACGAGAAGAAATAACGCATCGTACAAAATTAGCTTGTATCTCCAAAACTACACGTTGTATCTCGAAAAGAATTCTTGTGGCGTGTACGTCTTAACATGTAGCATCTAAAGAGAACCAAAAGGAGAATTTTCTTTCGTCAAAATTTTTCAGAAAATCACGTTTTAAGGAAATCCCGCATCGTGCGAAATTATCTTGTTTTTCCTAAACAACACGTTGTAAGTCGAAAAGCTTTCATGTTGCGTGTATGTCTAAGTGTGTAGCCTCAAAAGAGAAGGCACAGGACAGTTTTCTCTCGAAAGGATATGTAAGAATACCACTTCATAAGGAAATACAGTTTTGCAGAGTAAAGACATATACGTACGCATTGGAAACTCTTTACGAGAAGAAATAACGCATCGTACAAAATTAGCTTGTATCTCCAAAACTACACGTTGTATCTCGAAAAGAATTGTTGTGGCGTGTACGTCTTAACATGTAGCATCTAAAGAGAACCAAAAGGAGAATTTTCTTTCGTCAAAATTTTTCAGAAAATCACGTTTTAAGGAAATCCCGCATCGTGCGAAATTATCTTGTTTTTCCTAAACAACACGTTGTAAGTCGAAAAGCTTTCATGTTGCGTGTTTGTCTACGTGTGTAGCCTCAAAAGAGAAGGCACAGGACAGTTTTCTCTCGAAAGGATATGTAAGAATACCACTTCATAAGGAAATACAGTTTTGCAGAGTAAAGACATATACGTACGCATTGGAAACTCTTTACGAGAAGAAATAACGCATCGTACAAAATTAGCTTGTATCTCCAAAACTACACGTTGTATCTCGAAAAGAATTGTTGTGGCGTGTACGTCTTAACATGTAGCATCTAAAGAGAACCAAAAGGAGAATTTTCTTTCGTCAAAATTTTTCAGAAAATCACGTTTTAAGGAAATCCCGCATTGTGCGAAATTATCTTGTTTTTCCTAAACAACACGTTGTAAGTCGAAAAGCTTTCATGTTGCGTGTATGTCTAAGTGTGTAGCCTCAAAAGAGAAGGCACAGGACAGTTTTCTCTCGAAAGGATATGTAAGAATACCACTTCATAAGGAAATACAGTTTTGCAGAGTAAAGTCATATACGTACGCATTGGAAACTCTTTACGAGAAGAAATAACGCATAGTACAAAATTAGCTTGTATCTCCAAAACTACACGTTGTATCTCGAAAAGAATTGTTGTGGCGTGTACGTCTTAACATGTAGCATCTAAAGAGAACCAAAAGGAGAATTTTCTTTCGTCAAAATTTTTCAGAAAATCACGTTTTAAGGAAATCCCGCATCGTGCGAAATTATCTTGTTTTTCCTAAACAACACGTTGTAAGTCGAAAAGCTTTCATGTTGCGTGTATGTCTAAGTGTGTAGCCTCAAAAGAGAAGGCACAGGACAGTTTTCTCTCGAAAGGATATGTAAGAATACCACTTCATAAGGAAATACAGTTTTGCAGAGTAAAGACATATACGTACGCATTGGAAACTCTTTACGAGAAGAAATAACGCATAGTACAAAATTAGCTTGTATCTCCAAAACTACACGTTGTATCTCGAAAAGAATTGTTGTGGCGTGTACGTCTTAACATGTAGCATCTAAAGAGAACCAAAAGGAGAATTTTCTTTCGTCAAAATTTTTCAGAAAATCACGTTTTAAGGAAATCCCGCATTGTGCGAAATTATCTTGTTTTTCCTAAACAACACGTTGTAAGTCGAAAAGCTTTCATGTTGCGTGTATGTCTAAGTGTGTAGCCTCAAAAGAGAAGGCACAGGACAGTTTTCTCTCGAAAGGATATGTAAGAATACCACTTCATAAGGAAATACAGTTTTACAGAGTAAAGTCATATACGTACGCATTGGAAACTCTTTACGAGAAGAAATAACGCATAGTACAAAATTAGCTTGTATCTCCAAAACTACACGTTGTATCTCGAAAAGAATTGTTGTGGCGTGTACGTCTTAACATGTAGCATCTAAAGAGAACCAAAAGGAGAATTTTCTTTCGTCAAAATTTTTCAGAAAATCACGTTTTAAGGAAATCCCGCATCGTGCGAAATTATCTTGTTTTTCCTAAACAACACGTTGTAAGTCGAAAAGCTTTCATGTTGCGTGTATGTCTAAGTGTGTAGCCTCAAAAGAGAAGGCACAGGACAGTTTTCTCTCGAAAGGATATGTAAGAATACCACTTCATAAGGAAATACAGTTTTGCAGAGTAAAGACATATACGTACGCATTGGAAACTCTTTACGAGAAGAAATAACGCATAGTACAAAATTAGCTTGTATCTCCAAAACTACACGTTGTATCTCGAAAAGAATTGTTGTGGCGTGTACGTCTTAACATGTAGCATCTAAAGAGAACCAAAAGGAGAATTTTCTTTCGTCAAAATTTTTCAGAAAATCACGTTTTAAGGAAATCCCGCATCGTGCGAAATTATCTTGTTTTTCCTAAACAACACGTTGTAAGTCGAAAAGCTTTCATGTTGCGTGTATGTCTAAGTGTGTAGCCTCAAAAGAGAAGGCACAGGACAGTTTTCTCTCGAAAGGATATGTAAGAATACCACTTCATAAGGAAATACAGTTTTGCAGAGTAAAGACATATACGTACGCATTGGAAACTCTTTACGAGAAGAAATAACGCATCGTACAAAATTAGCTTGTATCTCCAAAACTACACGTTGTATCTCGAAAAGAATTGTTGTGGCGTGTACGTCTTAACATGTAGCATCTAAAGAGAACCAAAAGGAGAATTTTCTTTCGTCAAAATTTTTCAGAAAATCACGTTTTAAGGAAATCCCGCATCGTGCGAAATTATCTTGTTTTTCCTAAACAACACGTTGTAAGTCGAAAAGCTTTCATGTTGCGTGTTTGTCTACGTGTGTAGCCTCAAAAGAGAAGGCACAGGACAGTTTTCTCTCGAAAGGATATGTAAGAATACCACTTCATAAGGAAATACAGTTTTGCAGAGTAAAGACATATACGTACGCATTGGAAACTCTTTACGAGAAGAAATAACGCATAGTACAAAATTAGCTTGTATCTCCAAAACTACACGTTGTATCTCGAAAAGAATTGTTGTGGCGTGTACGTCTTAACATGTAGCATCTAAAGAGAACCAAAAGGAGAATTTTCTTTCGTCAAAATTTTTCAGAAAATCACGTTTTAAGGAAATCCCGCATTGTGCGAAATTATCTTGTTTTTCCTAAACAACACGTTGTAAGTCGAAAAGCTTTCATGTTGCGTGTATGTCTAAGTGTGTAGCCTCAAAAGAGAAGGCACAGGACAGTTTTCTCTCGAAAGGATATGTAAGAATACCACTTCATAAGGAAATACAGTTTTGCAGAGTAAAGTCATATACGTACGCATTGGAAACTCTTTACGAGAAGAAATAATGCATAGTACAAAATTAGCTTGTATCTCCAAAACTACACGTTGTATCTCGAAAAGAATTGTTGTGGCGTGTACGTCTTAACATGTAGCATCTAAAGAGAACCAAAAGGAGAATTTTCTTTCGTCAAAATTTTTCAGAAAATCACGTTTTAAGGAAATCCCGCATCGTGCGAAATTATCTTGTTTTTCCTAAACAACACGTTGTAAGTCGAAAAGCTTTCATGTTGCGTGTATGTCTAAGTGTGTAGCCTCAAAAGAGAAGGCACAGGACAGTTTTCTCTCGAAAGGATATGTAAGAATACCACTTCATAAGGAAATACAGTTTTGCAGAGTAAAGACATATACGTACGCATTGGAAACTCTTTACGAGAAGAAATAACGCATAGTACAAAATTAGCTTGTATCTCCAAAACTACACGTTGTATCTCGAAAAGAATTGTTGTGGCGTGTACGTCTTAACATGTAGCATCTAAAGAGAACCAAAAGGAGAATTTTCTTTCGTCAAAATTTTTCAGAAAATCACGTTTTAAGGAAATCCCGCATCGTGCGAAATTATCTTGTTTTTCCTAAACAACACGTTGTAAGTCGAAAAGCTTTCATGTTGCGTGTATGTCTAAGTGTGTAGCCTCAAAAGAGAAGGCACAGGACAGTTTTCTCTCGAAAGGATATGTAAGAATACCACTTCATAAGGAAATACAGTTTTGCAGAGTAAAGACATATACGTACGCATTGGAAACTCTTTACGAGAAGAAATAACGCATCGTACAAAATTAGCTTGTATCTCCAAAACTACACGTTGTATCTCGAAAAGAATTGTTGTGGCGTGTACGTCTTAACATGTAGCATCTAAAGAGAACCAAAAGGAGAATTTTCTTTCGTCAAAATTTTTCAGAAAATCACGTTTTAAGGAAATCCCGCATCGTGCGAAATTATCTTGTTTTTCCTAAACAACACGTTGTAAGTCGAAAAGCTTTCATGTTGCGTGTTTGTCTACGTGTGTAGCCTCAAAAGAGAAGGCACAGGACAGTTTTCTCTCGAAAGGATATGTAAGAATACCACTTCATAAGGAAATACAGTTTTGCAGAGTAAAGACATATACGTACGCATTGGAAACTCTTTACGAGAAGAAATAACGCATAGTACAAAATTAGCTTGTATCTCCAAAACTACACGTTGTATCTCGAAAGGAATTGTTGTGGCGTGTACGTCTTAACATGTAGCATCTAAAGAGAACCAAAAGGAGAATTTTCTTTCGTCAAAATTTTTCAGAAAATCACGTTTTAAGGAAATCCCGCATTGTGCGAAATTATCTTGTTTTTCCTAAACAACACGTTGTAAGTCGAAAAGCTTTCATGTTGCGTGTATGTCTAAGTGTGTAGCCTCAAAAGAGAAGGCACAGGACAGTTTTCTCTCGAAAGGATATGTAAGAATACCACTTCATAAGGAAATACAGTTTTGCAGAGTAAAGTCATATACGTACGCATTGGAAACTCTTTACGAGAAGAAATAACGCATAGTACAAAATTAGCTTGTATCTCCAAAACTACACGTTGTATCTCGAAAAGAATTGTTGTGGCGTGTACGTCTTAACATGTAGCATCTAAAGAGAACCAAAAGGAGAATTTTCTTTCGTCAAAATTTTTCAGAAAATCACGTTTTAAGGAAATCCCGCATCGTGCGAAATTATCTTGTTTTTCCTAAACAACACGTTGTAAGTCGAAAAGCTTTCATGTTGCGTGTATGTCTAAGTGTGTAGCCTCAAAAGAGAAGGCACAGGACAGTTTTCTCTCGAAAGGATATGTAAGAATACCACTTCATAAGGAAATACAGTTTTGCAGAGTAAAGACATATACGTACGCATTGGAAACTCTTTACGAGAAGAAATAACGCATAGTACAAAATTAGCTTGTATCTCCAAAACTACACGTTGTATCTCGAAAAGAATTGTTGTGGCGTGTACGTCTTAACATGTAGCATCTAAAGAGAACCAAAAGGAGAATTTTCTTTCGTCAAAATTTTTCAGAAAATCACGTTTTAAGGAAATCCCGCATCGTGCGAAATTATCTTGTTTTTCCTAAACAACACGTTGTAAGTCGAAAAGCTTTCATGTTGCGTGTATGTCTAAGTGTGTAGCCTCAAAAGAGAAGGCACAGGACAGTTTTCTCTCGAAAGGATATGTAAGAATACCACTTCATAAGGAAATACAGTTTTGCAGAGTAAAGACATATACGTACGCATTGGAAACTCTTTACGAGAAGAAATAACGCATCGTACAAAATTAGCTTGTATCTCCAAAACTACACGTTGTATCTCGAAAAGAATTGTTGTGGCGTGTACGTCTTAACATGTAGCATCTTAAGAGAACCAAAAGGAGAATTTTCTTTCGTCAAAATTTTTCAGAAAATCACGTTTTAAGGAAATCCCGCATCGTGCGAAATTATCTTGTTTTTCCTAAACAACACGTTGTAAGTCGAAAAGCTTTCATGTTGCGTGTATGTCTAAGTGTGTAGCCTCAAAAGAGAAGGCACAGGACAGTTTTCTCTCGAAAGGATATGTAAGAATACCACTTCATAAGGAAATACAGTTTTGCAGAGTAAAGACATATACGTACGCATTGGAAACTCTTTACGAGAAGAAATAACGCATCGTACAAAATTAGCTTGTATCTCCAAAACTACACGTTGTATCTCGAAAAGAATTGTTGTGGCGTGTACGTCTTAACATGTAGCATCTAAAGAGAACCAAAAGGAGAATTTTCTTTCGTCAAAATTTTTCAGAAAATCACGTTTTAAGGAAATCCCGCATCGTGCGAAATTATCTTGTTTTTCCTAAACAACACGTTGTAAGTCGAAAAGCTTTCATGTTGCGTGTTTGTCTACGTGTGTAGCCTCAAAAGAGAAGGCACAGGACAGTTTTCTCTCGAAAGGATATGTAAGAATACCACTTCATAAGGAAATACAGTTTTGCAGAGTAAAGACATATACGTACGCATTGGAAACTCTTTACGAGAAGAAATAACGCATAGTACAAAATTAGCTTGTATCTCCAAAACTACACGTTGTATCTCGAAAAGAATTGTTGTGGCGTGTACGTCTTAACATGTAGCATCTAAAGAGAACCAAAAGGAGAATTTTCTTTCGTCAAAATTTTTCAGAAAATCACGTTTTAAGGAAATCCCGCATTGTGCGAAATTATCTTGTTTTTCCTAAACAACACGTTGTAAGTCGAAAAGCTTTCATGTTGCGTGTATGTCTAAGTGTGTAGCCTCAAAAGAGAAGGCACAGGACAGTTTTCTCTCGAAAGGATATGTAAGAATACCACTTCATAAGGAAATACAGTTTTGCAGAGTAAAGTCATATACGTACGCATTGGAAACTCTTTACGAGAAGAAATAATGCATAGTACAAAATTAGCTTGTATCTCCAAAACTACACGTTGTATCTCGAAAAGAATTGTTGTGGCGTGTACGTCTTAACATGTAGCATCTAAAGAGAACCAAAAGGAGAATTTTCTTTCGTCAAAATTTTTCAGAAAATCACGTTTTAAGGAAATCCCGCATCGTGCGAAATTATCTTGTTTTTCCTAAACAACACGTTGTAAGTCGAAAAGCTTTCATGTTGCGTGTATGTCTAAGTGTGTAGCCTCAAAAGAGAAGGCACAGGACAGTTTTCTCTCGAAAGGATATGTAAGAATACCACTTCATAAGGAAATACAGTTTTGCAGAGTAAAGACATATACGTACGCATTGGAAACTCTTTACGAGAAGAAATAACGCATAGTACAAAATTAGCTTGTATCTCCAAAACTACACGTTGTATCTCGAAAAGAATTGTTGTGGCGTGTACGTCTTAACATGTAGCATCTAAAGAGAACCAAAAGGAGAATTTTCTTTCGTCAAAATTTTTCAGAAAATCACGTTTTAAGGAAATCCCGCATCGTGCGAAATTATCTTGTTTTTCCTAAACAACACGTTGTAAGTCGAAAAGCTTTCATGTTGCGTGTATGTCTAAGTGTGTAGCCTCAAAAGAGAAGGCACAGGACAGTTTTCTCTCGAAAGGATATGTAAGAATACCACTTCATAAGGAAATACAGTTTTGCAGAGTAAAGACATATACGTACGCATTGGAAACTCTTTACGAGAAGAAATAACGCATCGTACAAAATTAGCTTGTATCTCCAAAACTACACGTTGTATCTCGAAAAGAATTGTTGTGGCGTGTACGTCTTAACATGTAGCATCTAAAGAGAACCAAAAGGAGAATTTTCTTTCGTCAAAATTTTTCAGAAAATCACGTTTTAAGGAAATCCCGCATCGTGCGAAATTATCTTGTTTTTCCTAAACAACACGTTGTAAGTCGAAAAGCTTTCATGTTGCGTGTTTGTCTACGTGTGTAGCCTCAAAAGAGAAGGCACAGGACAGTTTTCTCTCGAAAGGATATGTAAGAATACCACTTCATAAGGAAATACAGTTTTGCAGAGTAAAGACATATACGTACGCATTGGAAACTCTTTACGAGAAGAAATAACGCATAGTACAAAATTAGCTTGTATCTCCAAAACTACACGTTGTATCTCGAAAGGAATTGTTGTGGCGTGTACGTCTTAACATGTAGCATCTAAAGAGAACCAAAAGGAGAATTTTCTTTCGTCAAAATTTTTCAGAAAATCACGTTTTAAGGAAATCCCGCATTGTGCGAAATTATCTTGTTTTTCCTAAACAACACGTTGTAAGTCGAAAAGCTTTCATGTTGCGTGTATGTCTAAGTGTGTAGCCTCAAAAGAGAAGGCACAGGACAGTTTTCTCTCGAAAGGATATGTAAGAATACCACTTCATAAGGAAATACAGTTTTGCAGAGTAAAGACATATACGTACGCATTGGAAACTCTTTACGAGAAGAAATAACGCATAGTACAAAATTAGCTTGTATCTCCAAAACTACACGTTGTATCTCGAAAAGAATTGTTGTGGCGTGTACGTCTTAACATGTAGCATCTAAAGAGAACCAAAAGGAGAATTTTCTTTCGTCAAAATTTTTCAGAAAATCACGTTTTAAGGAAATCCCGCATCGTGCGAAATTATCTTGTTTTTCCTAAACAACACGTTGTAAGTCGAAAAGCTTTCATGTTGCGTGTATGTCTAAGTGTGTAGCCTCAAAAGAGAAGGCACAGGACAGTTTTCTCTCGAAAGGATATGTAAGAATACCACTTCATAAGGAAATACAGTTTTGCAGAGTAAAGACATATACGTACGCATTGGAAACTCTTTACGAGAAGAAATAACGCATCGTACAAAATTAGCTTGTATCTCCAAAACTACACGTTGTATCTCGAAAAGAATTGTTGTGGCGTGTACGTCTTAACATGTAGCATCTAAAGAGAACCAAAAGGAGAATTTTCTTTCGTCAAAATTTTTCAGAAAATCACGTTTTAAGGAAATCCCGCATCGTGCGAAATTATCTTGTTTTTCCTAAACAACACGTTGTAAGTCGAAAAGCTTTCATGTTGCGTGTTTGTCTACGTGTGTAGCCTCAAAAGAGAAGGCACAGGACAGTTTTCTCTCGAAAGGATATGTAAGAATACCACTTCATAAGGAAATACAGTTTTGCAGAGTAAAGACATATACGTACGCATTGGAAACTCTTTACGAGAAGAAATAACGCATAGTACAAAATTAGCTTGTATCTCCAAAACTACACGTTGTATCTCGAAAAGAATTGTTGTGGCGTGTACGTCTTAACATGTAGCATCTAAAGAGAACCAAAAGGAGAATTTTCTTTCGTCAAAATTTTTCAGAAAATCACGTTTTAAGGAAATCCCGCATTGTGCGAAATTATCTTGTTTTTCCTAAACAACACGTTGTAAGTCGAAAAGCTTTCATGTTGCGTGTATGTCTAAGTGTGTAGCCTCAAAAGAGAAGGCACAGGACAGTTTTCTCTCGAAAGGATATGTAAGAATACCACTTCATAAGGAAATACAGTTTTGCAGAGTAAAGTCATATACGTACGCATTGGAAACTCTTTACGAGAAGAAATAACGCATAGTACAAAATTAGCTTGTATCTCCAAAACTACACGTTGTATCTCGAAAAGAATTGTTGTGGCGTGTACGTCTTAACATGTAGCATCTAAAGAGAACCAAAAGGAGAATTTTCTTTCGTCAAAATTTTTCAGAAAATCACGTTTTAAGGAAATCCCGCATCGTGCGAAATTATCTTGTTTTTCCTAAACAACACGTTGTAAGTCGAAAAGCTTTCATGTTGCGTGTATGTCTAAGTGTGTAGCCTCAAAAGAGAAGGCACAGGACAGTTTTCTCTCGAAAGGATATGTAAGAATACCACTTCATAAGGAAATACAGTTTTGCAGAGTAAAGACATATACGTACGCATTGGAAAGTCTTTACGAGAAGAAATAACGCATAGTAAAAAATTAGCTTGTATCTCCAAAACTACACGTTGTATCTCGAAAAGAATTGTTGTGGCGTGTACGTCTTAACATGTAGCATCTAAAGAGAACCAAAAGGAGAATTTTCTTTCGTCAAAATTTTTCAGAAAATCACGTTTTAAGGAAATCCCGCATCGTGCGAAATTATCTTGTTTTTCCTAAACAACACGTTGTAAGTCGAAAAGCTTTCATGTTGCGTGTATGTCTACGTGTGTAGCCTCAAAAGAGAAGGCACAGGACAGTTTTCTCTCGAAAGGATATGTAAGAATACCACTTCATAAGGAAATACAGTTTTGCAGAGTAAAGACATATACGTAAGCATTGGAAACTCTTTACGAGAAGAAATAACGCATAGTACAAAATTAGCTTGTATCTCCAAAACTACACGTTGTATCTCGAAAAGAATTGTTGTGGCGTGTACGTCTTAACATGTAGCATCTAAAGAGAACCAAAAGAATTTTCTTTCGTCAAAATTTTTCAGAAAATCACGTTTTAAGGAAATCCCGCATCGTGCGAAATTATCTTGTTTTTCCTACTAAACAACACGTTGTAAGTCGAAAAGCTTTCATGTTGCGTGTATGTCTAAGTGTGTAGCCTCAAAAGAGAAGGCACAGGACAGTTATCTCTAGAAAGGATATGTAAGAATACCACTTCCTAAGGAAATACAGTTTTGCAGAGTAAAGACATATACGTACGCATTGGAAACTCTTTACGAGAAGAAATAACGCATAGTACAAAATTAGCTTGTATCTCCAAAACTACACGTTGTATCTCGAAAAGAATTGTTGTGGCGTGTACGTCTTAACATGTATCATCTAAAGAGAACCAAAAGGAGAATTTTCTTTTGTCAAAATTTTTCAGAAAAATCACTTTTTAAGGAAATCCCGCATCGTGCGAAATTATCTTGTTTTTCCTAAACAACACGTTGTAAGTCGAAAAGCTTTCATGTTGCGTGTATGTCTAAGTGTGTAGCCTCAAAAGAGAAGGCACAGGACAGTTTTCTCTCGAAAGGATATGTAAGAATACCACTTCATAAGGAAATACAGTTTTGCAGAGTAAAGACATATACGTACGCATTGGAAACTCTTTACGAGAAGAAATAACGCATAGTACAAAATTAGCTTGTATCTCCAAAACTACACGTTGTATCTCGAAAAGAATTGTTGTGGCGTGTACGTCTTAACATGTAGCATCTAAAGAGAACCAAAAGGAGAATTTTCTTTCGTCAAAATTTTTCAGAAAATCACGTTTTAAGGAAATCCCGCATCGTGCGAAATTTTCTTGTTTTTCCTAAACAACACGTTGTAAGTCGAAAAGCTTTCATGTTGCGTGTTTGTCTACGTGTGTAGCCTCAAAAGAGAAGGCACAGGACAGTTTTCTCTCGAAAGGATATGTAAGAATACCACTTCATAAGGAAATACAGTTTTGCAGAGTAAAGACATATACGTACGCATTGGAAACTCTTTACGAGAAGAAATAACGCATAGTACAAAATTAGCTTGTATCTCCAAAACTACACGTTGTATCTCGAAAAGAATTGTTGTGGCGTGTACGTCTTAACATGTAGCATCTAAAGAGAACCAAAAGGAGAATTTTCTTTCGTCAAAATTTTTCAGAAAATCACGTTTTAAGGAAATCCCGCATCGTGCGAAATTATCTTGTTTTTCCTAAACAACACGTTGTAAGTCGAAAAGCTTTCATGTTGCGTGTATGTCTACGTGTGTAGCCTCAAAAGAGAAGGCACAGGACAGTTTTCTCTCGAAAGGATATGTAAGAATACCACTTCATAAGGAAATACAGTTTTGCAGAGTAAAGACATATACGTACGCATTGGAAACTCTTTACGAGAAGAAATAACGCATAGTACAAAATTAGCTTGTATCTCCAAAACTACACGTTGTATCTCGAAAAGAATTGTTGTGGCGTGTACGTCTTAACATGTAGCATCTAAAGAGAACCAAAAGGAGAATTTTCTTTCGTCAAAATTTTTCAGAAAATCACGTTTTAAGGAAATCCCGCATCGTGCGAAATTATCTTGTTTTTCCTAAACAACACGTTGTAAGTCGAAAAGCTTTCATGTTGCGTGTATGTCTAAGTGTGTAGCCTCAAAAGAGAAGGCACAGGACAGTTTTCTCTCGAAAGGATATGTAAGAATACCACTTCATAAGGAAATACAGTTTTGCAGAGTAAAGACATATACGTACGCATTGGAAACTCTTTACGAGAAGAAATAACGCATAGTACAAAATTAGCTTGTATCTCCAAAACTACACGTTGTATCTCGAAAAGAATTGTTGTGGCGTGTACGTCTTAACATGTAGCATCTAAAGAGAACCAAAAGGAGAATTTTCTTTCGTCAAAATTTTTCAGAAAATCACGTTTTAAGGAAATCCCGCATCGTGCGAAATTATCTTGTTTTTCCTAAACAACACGTTGTAAGTCGAAAACCTTTCATGTTGCGTGTATGTCTAAGTGTGTAGCCTCAAAAGAGAAGGCACAGGACAGTTTTCTCTCGAAAGGATATGTAAGAATACCACTTCATAAGGAAATACAGTTTTGCAGAGTAAAGACATATATGTACGCATTGGAAACTCTTTACGAGAAGAAATAACGCATAGTACAAAATTAGCTTGTATCTCCAAAACTACACGTTGTATCTCGAAAAGAATTGTTGTGGCGTGTACGTCTTAACATGTAGCATCTAAAGAGAACCAAAAGGAGAATTTTCTTTCGTCAAAATTTTTCAGAAAATCACGTTTTAAGGAAATCCCGCATCGTGCGAAATTATCTTGTTTTTCCTAAACAACACGTTGTAAGTCGAAAACCTTTCATGTTGCGTGTATGTCTAAGTGTGTAGCCTCAAAAGAGAAGGCACAGGACAGTTTTCTCTCGAAAGGATATGTAAGAATACCACTTCATAAGGAAATACAGTTTTGCAGAGTAAAGACATATACGTACGCATTGGAAACTCTTTACGAGAAGAAATAACGCATAGTACAAAATTAGCTTGTATCTCCAAAACTACACGTTGTATCTAGAAAAGAATTGTTGTGGCGTGTACGTCTTAACATGTAGCATCTAAAGAGAACCAAAAGGAGAATTTTCTTTCGTCAAAATTTTTCAGAAAATCACGTTTTAAGGAAATCCCGCATCGTGCGAAATTATCTTGTTTTTCCTAAACAACACGTTGTAAGTCGAAAAGCTTTCATGTTGCGTGTATGTCTACGTGTGTAGCCTCAAAAGAGAAGGCACAGGACAGTTTTCTCTCGAAAGGATATGTAAGAATACCACTTCATAAGGAAATACAGTTTTGCAGAGTAAAGACATATACGTACGCATTGGAAACTCTTTACGAGAAGAAATAACGCATAGTACAAAATTAGCTTGTATCTCCAAAACTACACGTTGTATCTCGAAAAGAATTGTTGTGGCGTGTACGTCTTAACATGTAGCATCTAAAGAGAACCAAAAGGAGAATTTTCTTTCGTCAAAATTTTTCAGAAAATCACGTTTTAAGGAAATCCCGCATCGTGCGAAATTTTCTTGTTTTTCCTAAACAACACGTTGTAAGTCGAAAAGCTTTCATGTTGCGTGTTTGTCTACGTGTGTAGCCTCAAAAGAGAAGGCACAGGACAGTTTTCTCTCGAAAGGATATGTAAGAATACCACTTCATAAGGAAATACAGTTTTGCAGAGTAAAGACATATACGTACGCATTGGAAACTCTTTACGAGAAGAAATAACGCATAGTACAAAATTAGCTTGTATCTCCAAAACTACACGTTGTATCTCGAAAAGAATTGTTGTGGCGTGTACGTCTTAACATGTAGCATCTAAAGAGAACCAAAAGGAGAATTTTCTTTCGTCAAAATTTTTCAGAAAATCACGTTTTAAGGAAATCCCGCATCGTGCGAAATTATCTTGTTTTTCCTAAACAACACGTTGTAAGTCGAAAAGCTTTCATGTTGCGTGTATGTCTACGTGTGTAGCCTCAAAAGAGAAGGCACAGGACAGTTTTCTCTCGAAAGGATATGTAAGAATACCACTTCATAAGGAAATACAGTTTTGCAGAGTAAAGACATATACGTACGCATTGGAAACTCTTTACGAGAAGAAATAACGCATAGTACAAAATTAGCTTGTATCTCCAAAACTACACGTTGTATCTCGAAAAGAATTGTTGTGGCGTGTACGTCTTAACATGTAGCATCTAAAGAGAACCAAAAGGAGAATTTTCTTTCGTCAAAATTTTTCAGAAAATCACGTTTTAAGGAAATCCCGCATCGTGCGAAATTATCTTGTTTTTCCTAAACAACACGTTGTAAGTCGAAAAGCTTTCATGTTGCGTGTATGTCTAAGTGTGTAGCCTCAAAAGAGAAGGCACAGGACAGTTTTCTCTCGAAAGGATATGTAAGAATACCACTTCATAAGGAAATACAGTTTTGCAGAGTAAAGACATATACGTACGCATTGGAAACTCTTTACGAGAAGAAATAACGCATAGTACAAAATTAGCTTGTATCTCCAAAACTACACGTTGTATCTCGAAAAGAATTGTTGTGGCGTGTACGTCTTAACATGTAGCATCTAAAGAGAACCAAAAGGAGAATTTTCTTTCGTCAAAATTTTTCAGAAAATCACGTTTTAAGGAAATCCCGCATCGTGCGAAATTATCTTGTTTTTCCTAAACAACACGTTGTAAGTCGAAAACCTTTCATGTTGCGTGTATGTCTAAGTGTGTAGCCTCAAAAGAGAAGGCACAGGACAGTTTTCTCTCGAAAGGATATGTAAGAATACCACTTCATAAGGAAATACAGTTTTGCAGAGTAAAGACATATATGTACGCATTGGAAACTCTTTACGAGAAGAAATAACGCATAGTACAAAATTAGCTTGTATCTCCAAAACTACACGTTGTATCTCGAAAAGAATTGTTGTGGCGTGTACGTCTTAACATGTAGCATCTAAAGAGTACCAAAAGGAGAATTTTCTTTCGTCAAAATTTTTCAGAAAATCACGTTTTAAGGAAATCCCGCATCGTGCGAAATTATCTTGTTTTTCCTAAACAACACGTTGTAAGTCGAAAAGCTTTCATGTTGCGTGTATGTCTACGTGTGTAGCCTCAAAAGAGAAGGCACAGGACAGTTTTCTCTCGAAAGGATATGTAAGAATACCACTTCATAAGGAAATACAGTTTTGCAGAGTAAAGACATATACATACGCATTGGAAACTCTTTACGAGAAGAAATAACGCATAGTACAAAATTAGCTTGTATCTCCAAAACTACACGTTGTATCTCGAAAAGAATTGTTGTGGCGTGTACGTCTTAACATGTAGCATCTAAAGAGAACCAAAAGGAGAATTTTCTTTCGTCAAAATTTTTCAGAAAATCACGTTTTAAGGAAATCCCGCATCGTGCGAAATTATCTTGTTTTTCCTAAACAACACGTTGTAAGTCGAAAAGCTTTCATGTTGCGTGTATGTCTAAGTGTGTAGCCTCAAAAGAGAAGGCACAGGACAGTTTTCTCTCGAAAGGATATGTAAGAATACCACTTCATAAGGAAATACAGTTTTGCAGAGTAAAGACATATACGTACGCATTGGAAACTCTTTACGAGAAGAAATAACGCATAGTACAAAATTAGCTTGTATCTCCAAAACTACACGTTGTATCTAGAAAAGAATTGTTGTGGCGTGTACGTCTTAACATGTAGCATCTAAAGAGAACCAAAAGGAGAATTTTCTTTCGTCAAAATTTTTCAGAAAATCACGTTTTAAGGAAATCCCGCATCGTGCGAAATTATCTTGTTTTTCCTAAACAACACGTTGTAAGTCGAAAACCTTTCATGTTGCGTGTATGTCTAAGTGTGTAGCCTCAAAAGAGAAGGCACAGGACAGTTTTCTCTCGAAAGGATATGTAAGAATACCACTTCATAAGGAAATACAGTTTTGCAGAGTAAAGACATATACGTACGCATTGGAAACTCTTTACGAGAAGAAATAACGCATAGTACAAAATTAGCTTGTATCTCCAAAACTACACGTTGTATCTCGAAAAGAATTGTTGTGGCGTGTACGTCTTAACATGTAGCATCTAAAGAGAACCAAAAGGAGAATTTTCTTTCGTCAAAATTTTTCAGAAAATCACGTTTTAAGGAAATCCCGCATCGTGCGAAATTATCTTGTTTTTCCTAAACAACACGTTGTAAGTCGAAAAGCTTTCATGTTGCGTGTATGTCTACGTGTGTAGCCTCAAAAGAGAAGGCACAGGACAGTTTTCTCTCGAAAGGATATGTAAGAATACCACTTCATAAGGAAATACAGTTTTGCAGAGTAAAGACATATACGTACGCATTGGAAACTCTTTACGAGAAGAAATAACGCATAGTACAAAATTAGCTTGTATCTCCAAAACTACACGTTGTATCTCGAAAAGAATTGTTGTGGCGTGTACGTCTTAACATGTAGCATCTAAAGAGAACCAAAAGGAGAATTTTCTTTCGTCAAAATTTTTCAGAAAATCACGTTTTAAGGAAATCCCGCATCGTGCGAAATTATCTTGTTTTTCCTAAACAACACGTTGTAAGTCGAAAAGCTTTCATGTTGCGTGTATGTCTAAGTGTGTAGCCTCAAAAGAGAAGGCACAGGACAGTTTTCTCTCGAAAGGATATGTAAGAATACCACTTCATAAGGAAATACAGTTTTGCAGAGTAAAGACATATACGTACGCATTGGAAACTCTTTACGAGAAGAAATAACGCATAGTACAAAATTAGCTTGTATCTCCAAAACTACACGTTGTATCTCGAAAAGAATTGTTGTGGCGTGTACGTCTTAACATGTAGCATCTAAAGAGAACCAAAAGGAGAATTTTCTTTCGTCAAAATTTTTCAGAAAATCACGTTTTAAGGAAATCCCGCATCGTGCGAAATTATCTTGTTTTTCCTAAACAACACGTTGTAAGTCGAAAACCTTTCATGTTGCGTGTATGTCTAAGTGTGTAGCCTCAAAAGAGAAGGCACAGGACAGTTTTCTCTCGAAAGGATATGTAAGAATACCACTTCATAAGGAAATACAGTTTTGCAGAGTAAAGACATATATGTACGCATTGGAAACTCTTTACGAGAAGAAATAACGCATAGTACAAAATTAGCTTGTATCTCCAAAACTACACGTTGTATCTCGAAAAGAATTGTTGTGGCGTGTACGTCTTAACATGTAGCATCTAAAGAGTACCAAAAGGAGAATTTTCTTTCGTCAAAATTTTTCAGAAAATCACGTTTTAAGGAAATCCCGCATCGTGCGAAATTATCTTGTTTTTCCTAAACAACACGTTGTAAGTCGAAAAGCTTTCATGTTGCGTGTATGTCTACGTGTGTAGCCTCAAAAGAGAAGGCACAGGACAGTTTTCTCTCGAAAGGATATGTAAGAATACCACTTCATAAGGAAATACAGTTTTGCAGAGTAAAGACATATACATACGCATTGGAAACTCTTTACGAGAAGAAATAACGCATAGTACAAAATTAGCTTGTATCTCCAAAACTACACGTTGTATCTCGAAAAGAATTGTTGTGGCGTGTACGTCTTAACATGTAGCATCTAAAGAGAACCAAAAGGAGAATTTTCTTTCGTCAAAATTTTTCAGAAAATCACGTTTTAAGGAAATCCCGCATCGTGCGAAATTATCTTGTTTTTCCTAAACAACACGTTGTAAGTCGAAAAGCTTTCATGTTGCGTGTATGTCTAAGTGTGTAGCCTCAAAAGAGAAGGCACAGGACAGTTTTCTCTCGAAAGGATATGTAAGAATACCACTTCATAAGGAAATACAGTTTTGCAGAGTAAAGACATATACGTACGCATTGGAAACTCTTTACGAGAAGAAATAACGCATAGTACAAAATTAGCTTGTATCTCCAAAACTACACGTTGTATCTAGAAAAGAATTGTTGTGGCGTGTACGTCTTAACATGTAGCATCTAAAGAGAACCAAAAGGAGAATTTTCTTTCGTCAAAATTTTTCAGAAAATCACGTTTTAAGGAAATCCCGCATCGTGCGAAATTATCTTGTTTTTCCTAAACAACACGTTGTAAGTCGAAAAGCTTTCATGTTGCGTGTATGTCTAAGTGTGTAGCCTCAAAAGAGAAGGCACAGGACAGTTTTCTCTTGAAAGGATATGTAAGAATACCACTTCATAAGGAAATACAGTTTTGCAGAGTAAAGACATATACGTACGCATTGGAAACTCTTTACGAGAAGAAATAACGCATAGTACAAAATTAGCTTGTATCTCCAAAACTACACGTTGTATCTCGAATAGAATTGTTGTGGCGTGTACGTCTTAACATGTAGCATCTAAAGAGAACCAAAAGGAGAATTTTCTTTCGTCAAAATTTTTCAGAAAATCACGTTTTAAGGAAATCCCGCATCGTGCGAAATTATCTTGTTTTTCCTAAACAACACGTTGTAAGTCGAAAAGCTTTCATGTTGCGTGTATGTCTAAGTGTGTAGCCTCAAAAGAGAAGGCACAGGACAGTTTTCTCTCGAAAGGATATGTAAGAATACCACTTCATAAGGAAATACAGTTTTGCAGAGTAAAGACATATACGTACGCATTGGAAACTCTTTACGAGAAGAAATAACGCATATACAAAATTAGCTTGTATCTCCAAAACTACACGTTGTATCTCGAATAGAATTGTTGTGGCGTGTACGTCTTAACATGTAGCATCTAAAGAGAACCAAAAGGAGAATTTTCTTTCGTCAAAATTTTTCAGAAAATCACGTTTTAAGGAAATCCCGCATCGTGCGAAATTATCTTGTTTTTCCTAAACAACACGTTGTAAGTCGAAAAGCTTTCATGTTGCGTGTATGTCTAAGTGTGTAGCCTCAAAAGAGAAGGCACAGGACAGTTTTCTCTCGAAAGGATATGTAAGAATACCACTTCATAAGGAAATACAGTTTTGCAGAGTAAAGACATATACGTACGCATTGGAAAGTCTTTACGAGAAGAAATAACGCATAGTACAAAATTAGCTTGTATCTCCAAAACTACACGTTGTATCTCGAAAAGAATTGTTGTGGCGTGTACGTCTTAACATGTAGCATCTAAAGAGAACCAAAAGGAGAATTTTCTTTCGTCAAAATTTTTCAGAAAATCACGTTTTAAGGAAATCCCGCATCGTGCGAAATTATCTTGTTTTTCCTAAACAACACGTTGTAAGTCGAAAAGCTTTCATGTTGCGTGTATGTCTACGTGTGTAGCCTCAAAAGAGAAGGCACAGGACAGTTTTCTCTCGAAAGGATATGTAAGAATACCACTTCATAAGGAAATACAGTTTTGCAGAGTAAAGACATATACGTACGCATTGGAAACTCTTTACGAGAAGAAATAACGCATAGTACAAAATTAGCTTGTATCTCCAAAACTACACGTTGTATCTCGAAAAGAATTGTTGTGGCGTGTACGTCTTAACATGTAGCATCTAAAGAGAACCAAAAGGAGAATTTTCTTTCGTCAAAATTTTTCAGAAAATCACGTTTTAAGGAAATCCCGCATCGTGCGAAATTATCTTGTTTTTCCTAAACAACACGTTGTAAGTCGAAAAGCTTTCATGTTGCGTGTATGTCTAAGTGTGTAGCCTCAAAAGAGAAGGCACAGGACAGTTTTCTCTAGAAAGGATATGTAAGAATACCACTTCATAAGGAAATACAGTTTTGCAGAGTAAAGACATATACGTACGCATTGGAAACTCTTTACGAGAAGAAATAACGCATAGTACAAAATTAGCTTGTATCTCCAAAACTACACGTTGTATCTCGAAAAGAATTGTTGTGGCGTGTACGTCTTAACATGTAGCATCTAAAGAGAACCAAAAGGAGAATTTTCTTTCGTCAAAATTTTTCAGAAAATCACGTTTTAAGGAAATCCCGCATCGTGCGAAATTATCTTGTTTTTCCTAAACAACACGTTGTAAGTCGAAAAGCTTTCATGTTGCGTGTTTGTCTACGTGTGTAGCCTCAAAAGAGAAGGCACAGGACAGTTTTCTCTCGAAAGGATATGTAAGAATACCACTTCATAAGGAAATACAGTTTTGCAGAGTAAAGACATATACGTACGCATTGGAAACTCTTTACGAGAAGAAATAACGCATAGTACAAAATTAGCTTGTATCTCCAAAACTACACGTTGTATCTCGAAAAGAATTGTTGTGGCGTGTACGTCTTAACATGTAGCATCTAAAGAGAACCAAAAGGAGAATTTTCTTTCGTCAAAATTTTTCAGAAAATCACGTTTTAAGGAAATCCCGCATCGTGCGAAATTATCTTGTTTTTCCTAAACAACACGTTGTAAGTCGAAAAGCTTTCATGTTGCGTGTATGTCTAAGTGTGTAGCCTCAAAAGAGAAGGCACAGGACAGTTTTCTCTCGAAAGGATATGTAAGAATACCACTTCATAAGGAAATACAGTTTTGCAGAGTAAAGACATATACGTACGCATTGGAAAGTCTTTACGAGAAGAAATAACGCATAGTACAAAATTAGCTTGTATCTCCAAAACTACACGTTGTATCTCGAATAGAATTGTTGTGGCGTGTACGTCTTAACATGTAGCATCTAAAGAGAACCAAAAGGAGAATTTTCTTTCGTCAAAATTTTTCAGAAAATCACGTTTTAAGGAAATCCCGCATCGTGCGAAATTATCTTGTTTTTCCTAAACAACACGTTGTAAGTCGAAAAGCTTTCATGTTGCGTGTATGTCTAAGTGTGTAGCCTCAAAAGAGAAGGCACAGGACAGTTTTCTCTCGAAAGGATATGTAAGAATACCACTTCATAAGGAAATACAGTTTTGCAGAGTAAAGACATATACGTACGCATTGGAAAGTCTTTACGAGAAGAAATAACGCATAGTAAAAAATTAGCTTGTATCTCCAAAACTACACGTTGTATCTCGAAAAGAATTGTTGTGGCGTGTACGTCTTAACATGTAGCATCTAAAGAGAACCAAAAGGAGAATTTTCTTTCGTCAAAATTTTTCAGAAAATCACGTTTTAAGGAAATCCCGCATCGTGCGAAATTATCTTGTTTTTCCTAAACAACACGTTGTAAGTCGAAAAGCTTTCATGTTGCGTGTATGTCTACGTGTGTAGCCTCAAAAGAGAAGGCACAGGACAGTTTTCTCTCGAAAGGATATGTAAGAATACCACTTCATAAGGAAATACAGTTTTGCAGAGTAAAGACATATACGTAAGCATTGGAAACTCTTTACGAGAAGAAATAACGCATAGTACAAAATTAGCTTGTATCTCCAAAACTACACGTTGTATCTCGAAAAGAATTGTTGTGGCGTGTACGTCTTAACATGTAGCATCTAAAGAGAACCAAAAGAATTTTCTTTCGTCAAAATTTTTCAGAAAATCACGTTTTAAGGAAATCCCGCATCGTGCGAAATTATCTTGTTTTTCCTAAACAACACGTTGTAAGTCGAAAACCTTTCATGTTGCGTGTATGTCTAAGTGTGTAGCCTCAAAAGAGAAGGCACAGGACAGTTTTCTCTCGAAAGGATATGTAAGAATACCACTTCATAAGGAAATACAGTTTTGCAGAGTAAAGACATATATGTACGCATTGGAAACTCTTTACGAGAAAAAATAACGCATAGTACAAAATTAGCTTGTATCTCCAAAACTACACGTTGTATCTCGAAAAGAATTGTTGTGGCGTGTACGTCTTAACATGTAGCATCTAAAGAGTACCAAAAGGAGAATTTTCTTTCGTCAAAATTTTTCAGAAAATCACGTTTTAAGGAAATCCCGCATCGTGCGAAATTATCTTGTTTTTCCTAAACAACACGTTGTAAGTCGAAAAGCTTTCATGTTGCGTGTATGTCTACGTGTGTAGCCTCAAAAGAGAAGGCACAGGACAGTTTTCTCTCGAAAGGATATGTAAGAATACCACTTCATAAGGAAATACAGTTTTGCAGAGTAAAGACATATACATACGCATTGGAAACTCTTTACGAGAAGAAATAACGCATAGTACAAAATTAGCTTGTATCTCCAAAACTACACGTTGTATCTCGAAAAGAATTGTTGTGGCGTGTACGTCTTAACATGTAGCATCTAAAGAGAACCAAAAGGAGAATTTTCTTTCGTCAAAATTTTTCAGAAAATCACGTTTTAAGGAAATCCCGCATCGTGCGAAATTATCTTGTTTTTCCTAAACAACACGTTGTAAGTCGAAAAGCTTTCATGTTGCGTGTATGTCTAAGTGTGTACCCTCAAAAGAGAAGGCACAGGACAGTTTTCTCTCGAAAGGATATGTAAGAATACCACTTCATAAGGAAATACAGTTTTGCAGAGTAAAGACATATACGTACGCATTGGAAACTCTTTACGAGAAGAAATAACGCATAGTACAAAATTAGCTTGTATCTCCAAAACTACACGTTGTATCTAGAAAAGAATTGTTGTGGCGTGTACGTCTTAACATGTAGCATCTAAAGAGAACCAAAAGGAGAATTTTCTTTCGTCAAAATTTTTCAGAAAATCACGTTTTAAGGAAATCCCGCATCGTGCGAAATTATCTTGTTTTTCCTAAACAACACGTTGTAAGTCGAAAAGCTTTCATGTTGCGTGTATGTCTACGTGTGTAGCCTCAAAAGAGAAGGCACAGGACAGTTTTCTCTCGAAAGGATATGTAAGAATACCACTTCATAAGGAAATACAGTTTTGCAGAGTAAAGACATATACGTACGCATTGGAAACTCTTTACGAGAAGAAATAACGCATAGTACAAAATTAGCTTGTATCTCCAAAACTACACGTTGTATCTCGAAAAGAATTGTTGTGGCGTGTACGTCTTAACATGTAGCATCTAAAGAGAACCAAAAGGAGAATTTTCTTTCGTCAAAATTTTTCAGAAAATCACGTTTTAAGGAAATCCCGCATCGTGCGAAATTTTCTTGTTTTTCCTAAACAACACGTTGTAAGTCGAAAAGCTTTCATGTTGCGTGTTTGTCTACGTGTGTAGCCTCAAAAGAGAAGGCACAGGACAGTTTTCTCTCGAAAGGATATGTAAGAATACCACTTCATAAGGAAATACAGTTTTGCAGAGTAAAGACATATACGTACGCATTGGAAACTCTTTACGAGAAGAAATAACGCATAGTACAAAATTAGCTTGTATCTCCAAAACTACACGTTGTATCTCGAAAAGAATTGTTGTGGCGTGTACGTCTTAACATGTAGCATCTAAAGAGAACCAAAAGGAGAATTTTCTTTCGTCAAAATTTTTCAGAAAATCACGTTTTAAGGAAATCCCGCATCGTGCGAAATTATCTTGTTTTTCCTAAACAACACGTTGTAAGTCGAAAAGCTTTCATGTTGCGTGTATGTCTACGTGTGTAGCCTCAAAAGAGAAGGCACAGGACAGTTTTCTCTCGAAAGGATATGTAAGAATACCACTTCATAAGGAAATACAGTTTTGCAGAGTAAAGACATATACGTACGCATTGGAAACTCTTTACGAGAAGAAATAACGCATAGTACAAAATTAGCTTGTATCTCCAAAACTACACGTTGTATCTCGAAAAGAATTGTTGTGGCGTGTACGTCTTAACATGTAGCATCTAAAGAGAACCAAAAGGAGAATTTTCTTTCGTCAAAATTTTTCAGAAAATCACGTTTTAAGGAAATCCCGCATCGTGCGAAATTATCTTGTTTTTCCTAAACAACACGTTGTAAGTCGAAAAGCTTTCATGTTGCGTGTATGTCTAAGTGTGTAGCCTCAAAAGAGAAGGCACAGGACAGTTTTCTCTCGAAAGGATATGTAAGAATACCACTTCATAAGGAAATACAGTTTTGCAGAGTAAAGACATATACGTACGCATTGGAAACTCTTTACGAGAAGAAATAACGCATAGTACAAAATTAGCTTGTATCTCCAAAACTACACGTTGTATCTCGAAAAGAATTGTTGTGGCGTGTACGTCTTAACATGTAGCATCTAAAGAGAACCAAAAGGAGAATTTTCTTTCGTCAAAATTTTTCAGAAAATCACGTTTTAAGGAAATCCCGCATCGTGCGAAATTATCTTGTTTTCCTAAACAACACGTTGTAAGTCGAAAACCTTTCATGTTGCGTGTATGTCTAAGTGTGTAGCCTCAAAAGAGAAGGCACAGGACAGTTTTCTCTCGAAAGGATATGTAAGAATACCACTTCATAAGGAAATACAGTTTTGCAGAGTAAAGACATATATGTACGCATTGGAAACTCTTTACGAGAAGAAATAACGCATAGTACAAAATTAGCTTGTATCTCCAAAACTACACGTTGTATCTCGAAAAGAATTGTTGTGGCGTGTACGTCTTAACATGTAGCATCTAAAGAGTACCAAAAGGAGAATTTTCTTTCGTCAAAATTTTTCAGAAAATCACGTTTTAAGGAAATCCCGCATCGTGCGAAATTATCTTGTTTTTCCTAAACAACACGTTGTAAGTCGAAAAAGCTTTCATGTTGCGTGTATGTCTACGTGTGTAGCCTCAAAAGAGAAGGCACAGGACAGTTTTCTCTCGAAAGGATATGTAAGAATACCACTTCATAAGGAAATACAGTTTTGCAGAGTAAAGACATATACATACGCATTGGAAACTCTTTACGAGAAGAAATAACGCATAGTACAAAATTAGCTTGTATCTCCAAAACTACACGTTGTATCTCGAAAAGAATTGTTGTGGCGTGTACGTCTTAACATGTAGCATCTAAAGAGAACCAAAAGGAGAATTTTCTTTCGTCAAAATTTTTCAGAAAATCACGTTTTAAGGAAATCCCCGCATCGTGCGAAAATTATCTTGTTTTTCCTAAACAACACGTTGTAAGTCGAAAAGCTTTCATGTTGCGTGTATGTCTAAGTGTGTAGCCTCAAAAGAGAAGGGCACAGGACAGTTTTCTCTCGAAAGGATATGTAAGAATACCACTTCATAAGGAAATACAGTTTTGCAGAGTAAAGACATATACGTACGCATTGGAAACTCTTTACGAGAAGAAATAACGCATAGTACAAAATTAGCTTGTATCTCCAAAACTACACGTTGTATCTAGAAAAGAATTGTTGTGGCGTGTACGTCTTAACATGTAGCATCTAAAGAGAACCAAAAGGAGAATTTTCTTTCGTCAAAATTTTTCAGAAAATCACGTTTTAAGGAAATCCCGCATCGTGCGAAATTATCTTGTTTTTCCTAAACAACACGTTGTAAGTCGAAAAGCTTTCATGTTGCGTGTATGTCTAAGTGTGTAGCCTCAAAAGAGAAGGCACAGGACAGTTTTCTCTTGAAAGGATATGTAAGAATACCACTTCATAAGGAAATACAGTTTTTGCAGAGTAAAGACATATACGTACGCATTGGAAACTCTTTACGAGAAGAAATAACGCATAGTACAAAATTAGCTTGTATCTCCAAAACTACACGTTGTATCTCGAATAGAATTGTTGTGGCGTGTACGTCTTAACATGTAGCATCTAAAGAGAACCAAAAGGAGAATTTTCTTTCGTCAAAATTTTTCAGAAAATCACGTTTTAAGGAAATCCCGCATCGTGCGAAATTATCTTGTTTTTCCTAAACAACACGTTGTAAGTCGAAAAGCTTTCATGTTGCGTGTATGTCTAAGTGTGTAGCCTCAAAAGAGAAGGCACAGGACAGTTTTCTCTCGAAAGGATATGTAAGAATACCACTTCATAAGGAAATACAGTTTTGCAGAGTAAAGACATATACGTACGCATTGGAAACTCTTTACGAGAAGAAATAACGCATATACAAAATTAGCTTGTATCTCCAAAACTACACGTTGTATCTCGAATAGAATTGTTGTGGCGTGTACGTCTTAACATGTAGCATCTAAAGAGAACCAAAAGGAGAATTTTCTTTCGTCAAAATTTTTCAGAAAATCACGTTTTAAGGAAATCCCGCATCGTGCGAAATTATCTTGTTTTTCCTAAACAACACGTTGTAAGTCGAAAAGCTTTCATGTTGCGTGTATGTCTAAGTGTGTAGCCTCAAAAGAGAAGGCACAGGACAGTTTTCTCTCGAAAGGATATGTAAGAATACCACTTCATAAGGAAATACAGTTTTGCAGAGTAAAGACATATACGTACGCATTGGAAAGTCTTTACGAGAAGAAATAACGCATAGTACAAAATTAGCTTGTATCTCCAAAACTACACGTTGTATCTCGAAAAGAATTGTTGTGGCGTGTACGTCTTAACATGTAGCATCTAAAGAGAACCAAAAGGAGAATTTTCTTTCGTCAAAATTTTTCAGAAAATCACGTTTTAAGGAAATCCCGCATCGTGCGAAATTATCTTGTTTTTCCTAAACAACACGTTGTAAGTCGAAAAGCTTTCATGTTGCGTGTATGTCTACGTGTGTAGCCTCAAAAGAGAAGGCACAGGACAGTTTTCTCTCGAAAGGATATGTAAGAATACCACTTCATAAGGAAATACAGTTTTGCAGAGTAAAGACATATACGTACGCATTGGAAACTCTTTACGAGAAGAAATAACGCATAGTACAAAATTAGCTTGTATCTCCAAAACTACACGTTGTATCTCGAAAAGAATTGTTGTGGCGTGTACGTCTTAACATGTAGCATCTAAAGAGAACCAAAAGGAGAATTTTCTTTCGTCAAAATTTTTCAGAAAATCACGTTTTAAGGAAATCCCGCATCGTGCGAAATTATCTTGTTTTTCCTAAACAACACGTTGTAAGTCGAAAAGCTTTCATGTTGCGTGTATGTCTAAGTGTGTAGCCTCAAAAGAGAAGGCACAGGACAGTTTTCTCTAGAAAGGATATGTAAGAATACCACTTCATAAGGAAATACAGTTTTGCAGAGTAAAGACATATACGTACGCATTGGAAACTCTTTACGAGAAGAAATAACGCATAGTACAAAATTAGCTTGTATCTCCAAAACTACACGTTGTATCTCGAAAAGAATTGTTGTGGCGTGTACGTCTTAACATGTAGCATCTAAAGAGAACCAAAAGGAGAATTTTCTTTCGTCAAAATTTTTCAGAAAATCACGTTTTAAGGAAATCCCGCATCATGCGAAATTATCTTGTTTTTCCTAAACAACACGTTGTAAGTCGAAAAGCTTTCATGTTGCGTGTATGTCTAAGTGTGTAGCCTCAAAAGAGAAGGCACAGGACAGTTTTCTCTCGAAAGGATATGTAAGAATACCACTTCATAAGGAAATACAGTTTTGCAGAGTAAAGACATATACGTACGCATTGGAAACTCTTTACGAGAAGAAATAACGCATAGTACAAAATTAGCTTGTATCTCCAAAACTACACGTTGTATCTCGAAAAGAATAGTTGTGGCGTGTACGTCTTAACATGTAGCATCTAAAGAGAACCAAAAGGAGAATTTTCTTTCGTCAAAATTTTTCAGAAAATCACGTTTTAAGGAAATCCCGCATCGTGCGAAATTATCTTGTTTTTCCTAAACAACACGTTGTAAGTCGAAAAGCTTTCATGTTGCGTGTATGTCTAAGTGTGTAGCCTCAAAAGAGAAGGCACAGGACAGTTTTCTCTCGAAAGGATATGTAAGAATACCACTTCATAAGGAAATACAGTTTTGCAGAGTAAAGACATATACGTACGCATTGGAAACTCTTTACGAGAAGAAATAACGCATAGTACAAAATTAGCTTGTATCTCCAAAACTACACGTTGTATCTAGAAAAGAATTGTTGTGGCGTGTACGTCTTAACATGTAGCATCTAAAGAGAACCAAAAGGAGAATTTTCTTTCGTCAAAATTTTTCAGAAAATCACGTTTTAAGGAAATCCCGCATCGTGCGAAATTATCTTGTTTTTCCTAAACAACACGTTGTAAGTCGAAAAGCTTTCATGTTGCGTGTATGACTAAGTGTGTAGCCTCAAAAGAGAAGGCACAGGACAGTTTTCTCTAGAAAGGATATGTAAGAATACCACTTCATAAGGAAATACAGTTTTGCAGAGTAAAGACATATACGTACGCATTGGAAACTCTTTACGAGAAGAAATAACGCATAGTACAAAATTAGCTTGTATCTCCAAAACTACACGTTGTATCTCGAAAAGAATTGTTGTGGCGTGTACGTCTTAACATGTAGCATCTAAAGAGAACCAAAAGGAGAATTTTCTTTCGTCAAAATTTTTCAGAAAATCACGTTTTAAGGAAATCCCGCATCGTGCGAAATTATCTTGTTTTTCCTAAACAACACGTTGTAAGTCGAAAAGCTTTCATGTTGCGTGTATGTCTAAGTGTGTAGCCTCAAAAGAGAAGGCACAGGACAGTTTTCTCTCGAAAGGATATGTAAGAATACCACTTCATAAGGAAATACAGTTTTGCAGAGTAAAGACATATACGTACGCATTGGAAACTCTTTACGAGAAGAAATAACGCATAGTACAAAATGAGCTTGTATCTCCAAAACTACACGTTGTATCTCGAAAAGAATTGTTGTGGCGTGTACGTCTTAACATGTAGCATCTAAAGAGAACCAAAAGGAGAATTTTCTTTCGTCAAAATTTTTCAGAAAATCACGTTTTAAGGAAATCCCGCATCGTGCGAAATTATCTTGTTTTTCCTAAACAACACGTTGTAAGTCGAAAAGCTTTCATGTTGCGTGTATGTCTAAGTGTGTAGCCTCAAAAGAGAAGGCACAGGACAGTTTTCTCGCGAAAGGATATGTAAGAATACCACTTCATAAGGAAATACAGTTTTGCAGAGTAAAGACATATACGTACGCATTGGAAACTCTTTACTAGAAGAAATAACGCATAGTACAAAATTAGCTTGTATCTCCAAAACTACACGTTGTATCTCGAAAAGAATTGTTGTGGCGTGTACGTCTTAACATGTACCATCTAAAGAGAACCAAAAGGAGAATTTTCTTTCGTCAAAATTTTTCAGAAAATCACGTTTTAAGGAAATCCTGCATCGTGCGAAATTATCTTGTTTTTCCTAAACAACACGTTGTAAGTCGAAAAGCGTTCATGTTGCGTGTATGTCTAAGTGTGTAGCCTCAAAAGAGAAGGCACAGGACAGTTTTCTCTCGAAAGGATATGTAAGAATACCATTTCATAAGGAAATACAGTTTTGCAGAGTAAAGACATATACGTAGGCATTGGAAACTCTTTAAGAGAAGAAATAACGCATAGTACAAAATTAGCTTGTATCTCCAAAACTACACGTTGTATCTCGAAAAGAATTGTTGTGGCGTGTACGTCTTAACATGTAGCATCTAAAGAGAACGAAAAGGAGAATTTTCTTTCGTCAAAATTTTTCAGAAAATCACGTTTTAAGGAAATCCCGCATCGTGCGAAATTATCTTGTTTTTCCTAAACAACACGTTGTAAGTCGAAAAGCTTTCATGTTGCGTGTATGTCTACGTGTGTAGCCTCAAAAGAGAAGGCACAGGACAGTTTTCTCTCGAAAGGATATGTAAGAATACCACTTCATAAGGAAATACAGTTTTGCAGAGTAAAGACATATACGTACGCATTGGAAACTCTTTACGAGAAGAAATAACGCATAGTACAAAATTAGCTTGTATCTCCAAAACTACACGTTGTATCTCGAAAAGAATTGTTGTGGCGTGTACGTCTTAACATGTAGCATCTAAAGAGAACCAAAAGGAGAATTTTCTTTCGTCAAAATTTTTCAGAAAATCACGTTTTAAGGAAATCCCGCATCGTGAGAAATTATCTTGTTTTTCCTAAACAACACGTTGTAAGTCGAAAAGCTTTCATGTTGCGTGTATGTCTACGTGTGTAGCCTCAAAAGAGAAGGCACAGGACAGTTTTCTCTCGAAAGGATATGTAAGAATACCACTTCATATGGAAATACAGTTTTGCAGAGTAAAGACATATACGTACGCATTGGAAACTCTTTACGAGAAGAAATAACGCATAGTACAAAATTAGCTTGTATCTCCAAAACTACACGTTGTATCTCGAAAAGAATTGTTGTGGCGTGTACGTCTTAACATGTAGCATCTAAAGAGAACCAAAAGGAGAATTTTCTTTCGTCAAAATTTTTCAGAAAATCACGTTTTAAGGAAATCCCGCATCGTGCGAAATTATCTTGTTTTTCCTAAACAACACGTTGTAAGTCGAAAAGCTTTCATGTTGCGTGTATGTCTAAGTGTGTAGCCTCAAAAGAGAAGGCACAGGACAGTTTTCTCTCGAAAGGATATGTAAGAATACCACTTCATAAGGAAATACAGTTTTGCAGAGTAAAGACATATACGTACGCATTGGAAACTCTTTACGAGAAGAAATAACGCATAGTACAAAATTAGCTTGTATCTCCAAAACTACACGTTGTATCTCGAATAGAATTGTTGTGGCGTGTACGTCTTAACATGTAGCATCTAAAGAGAACCAAAAGGAGAATTTTCTTTCGTCAAAATTTTTCAGAAAATCACGTTTTAAGGAAATCCCGCATCGTGCGAAATTATCTTGTTTTTCCTAAACAACACGTTGTAAGTCGAAAAGCTTTCATGTTGCGTGTATGTCTAAGTGTGTAGCCTCAAAAGAGAAGGCACAGGACAGTTTTCTCTCGAAAGGATATGTAAGAATACCACTTCATAAGGAAATACAGTTTTGCAGAGTAAAGACATATACGTACGCATTGGAAACTCTTTACGAGAAGAAATAACGCATATACAAAATTAGCTTGTATCTCCAAAACTACACGTTGTATCTCGAATAGAATTGTTGTGGCGTGTACGTCTTAACATGTAGCATCTAAAGAGAACCAAAAGGAGAATTTTCTTTCGTCAAAATTTTTCAGAAAATCACGTTTTAAGGAAATCCCGCATCGTGCGAAATTATCTTGTTTTTCCTAAACAACACGTTGTAAGTCGAAAAGCTTTCATGTTGCGTGTATGTCTAAGTGTGTAGCCTCAAAAGAGAAGGCACAGGACAGTTTTCTCTCGAAAGGATATGTAAGAATACCACTTCATAAGGAAATACAGTTTTGCAGAGTAAAGACATATACGTACGCATTGGAAAGTCTTTACGAGAAGAAATAACGCATAGTACAAAATTAGCTTGTATCTGCAAAACTACACGTTGTATCTCGAAAAGAATTGTTGTGGCGTGTACGTCTTAACATGTAGCATCTAAAGAGAACCAAAAGGAGAATTTTCTTTCGTCAAAATTTTTCAGAAAATCACGTTTTAAGGAAATCCCGCATCGTGCGAAATTATCTTGTTTTTCCTAAACAACACGTTGTAAGTCGAAAAGCTTTCATGTTGCGTGTATGTCTAAGTGTGTAGCCTCAAAAGAGAAGGCACAGGACAGTTTTCTCTCGAAAGGATATGTAAGAATACCACTTCATAAGGAAATACAGTTTTGCAGAATAAAGACATATACGTACGCATTGGAAACTCTTTACGAGAAGAAATAACGCATAGTACAAAATTAGCTTGTATCTCCAAAACTACACGTTGTATCTCGAAAAGAATTGTTGTGGCGTGTACGTCTTAACATGTAGCATCTAAAGAGAACCAAAAGGAGAATTTTCTTTCGTCAAAATTTTTCAGAAAATCACGTTTTAAGGAAATCCCGCATCGTGCGAAATTATCTTGTTTTTCCTAAACAACACGTTGTAAGTCGAAAAGCTTTCATGTTGCGTGTATGTCTAAGTGTGTAGCCTCAAAAGAGAAGGCACAGGACAGTTTTCTCTCGAAAGGATATGTAAGAATACCACTTCATAAGGAAATACAGTTTTGCAGAGTAAAGACATATACGTACGCATTGGAAACTCTTTACGAGAAGAAATAACGCATAGTACAAAATTAGCTTGTATCTCCAAAACTACACGTTGTATCTCGAAAAGAATTGTTGTGGCGTGTACGTCTTAACATGTAGCATCTAAAGAGAACCAAAAGGAGAATTTTCTTTCGTCAAAATTTTTCAGAAAATCACGTTTTAAGGAAATCCCGCATCGTGCGAAATTATCTTGTTTTTCCTAAACAACACGTTGTAAGTCGAAAAGCTTTCATGTTGCGTGTATGTCTAAGTGTGTAGCCTCAAAAGAGAAGGCACAGGACAGTTTTCTCTAGAAAGGATATGTAAGAATACTACTTCATAAGGAAATACAGTTTTGCAGAGTAAAGACATATACGTACGCATTGGAAACTCTTTACGAGAAGAAATAACGCATAGTACAAAATTAGCTTGTATCTCCAAAACTACACGTTGTATCTCGAAAAGAATTGTTGTGGCGTGTACGTCTTAACATGTAGCATCTAAAGAGAACCAAAAGGAGAATTTTCTTTCGTCAAAATTTTTCAGAAAATCACGTTTTAAGGAAATCCCGCATCGTGCGAAATTATCTTGTTTTTCCTAAACAACACGTTGTAAGTCGAAAAGCTTTCATGTTGCGTGTATGTCTAAGTGTGTAGCCTCAAAAGAGAAGGCACAGGACAGTTTTCTCTCGAAAGGATATGTAAGAATACCACTTCATAAGGAAATACAGTTTTGCAGAGTAAAGACATATACGTACGCATTGGAAACTCTTTACGAGAAGAAATAACGCATAGTACAAAATTAGCTTGTATCTCCAAAACTACACGTTGTATCTCGAAAAGAATTGTTGTGGCGTGTACGTCTTAACATGTAGCATCTAAAGAGAACCAAAAGGAGAATTTTCTTTCGTCAAAATTTTTCAGAAAATCACGTTTTAAGGAAATCCCGCATCGTGCGAAATTATCTTGTTTTTCCTAAACAACACGTTGTAAGTCGAAAAGCTTTCATGTTGCGTGTATGTCTAAGTGTGTAGCCTCAAAAGAGAAGGCACAGGACAGTTTACTCGCGAAAGGATATGTAAGAATACCACTTCATAAGGAAATACAGTTTTGCAGAGTAAAGACATATACGTACGCATTGGAAACTCTTTACTAGAAGAAATAACGCATAGTACAAAATTAGCTTGTATCTCCAAAACTACACGTTGTATCTCGAAAAGAATTGTTGTGGCGTGTACGTCTTAACATGTAGCATCTAAAGAGAACCAAAAGGAGAATTTTCTTTCGTCAAAATTTTTCAGAAAATCACGTTTTAAGGAAATCCCGCATCGTGCGAAATTATCTTGTTTTTCCTAAACAACACGTTGTAAGTCGAAAAGCGTTCATGTTGCGTGTATGTCTAAGTGTGTAGCCTCAAAAGAGAAGGCACAGGACAGTTTTCTCTCGAAAGGATATGTAAGAATACCATTTCATAAGGAAATACAGTTTTGCAGAGTAAAGACATATACGTACGCATTGGAAACTCTTTACGAGAAGAAATAACGCATAGTACAAAATTAGCTTGTATCTCCAAAACTACACGTTGTATCTCGAAAAGAATTGTTGTGGCGTGTACGTCTTAACATGTAGCATCTAAAGAGAACGAAAAGGAGAATTTTCTTTCGTCAAAATTTTTCAGAAAATCACGTTTTAAGGAAATCCCGCATCGTGCGAAATTATCTTGTTTTTCCTAAACAACACGTTGTAAGTCGAAAAGCTTTCATGTTGCGTGTATGTCTACGTGTGTAGCCTCAAAAGAGAAGGCACAGGACAGTTTTCTCTCGAAAGGATATGTAAGAATACCACTTCATAAGGAAATACAGTTTTGCAGAGTAAAGACATATACGTACGCATTGGAAACTCTTTACGAGAAGAAATAACGCATAGTACAAAATTAGCTTGTATCTCCAAAACTACACGTTGTATCTCGAAAAGAATTGTTGTGGCGTGTACGTCTTAACATGTAGCATCTAAAGAGAACCAAAAGGAGAATTTTCTTTCGTCAAAATTTTTCAGAAAATCACGTTTTAAGGAAATCCCGCATCGTGAGAAATTATCTTGTTTTTCCTAAACAACACGTTGTAAGTCGAAAAGCTTTCATGTTGCGTGTATGTCTACGTGTGTAGCCTCAAAAGAGAAGGCACAGGACAGTTTTCTCTCGAAAGGATATGTAAGAATACCACTTCATATGGAAATACAGTTTTGCAGAGTAAAGACATATACGTACGCATTGGAAACTCTTTACGAGAAGAAATAACGCATAGTACAAAATTAGCTTGTATCTCCAAAACTACACGTTGTATCTCGAAAAGAATTGTTGTGGCGTGTACGTCTTAACATGTAGCATCTAAAGAGAACCAAAAGGAGAATTTTCTTTCGTCAAAATTTTTCAGAAAATCACGTTTTAAGGAAATCCCGCATCGTGCGAAATTATCTTGTTTTTCCTAAACAACACGTTGTAAGTCGAAAAGCTTTCATGTTGCGTGTATGTCTAAGTGTGTAGCCTCAAAAGAGAAGGCACAGGACAGTTTTCTCTCGAAAGGATATGTAAGAATACCACTTCATAAGGAAATACAGTTTTGCAGAGTAAAGACATATACGTACGCATTGGAAACTCTTTACGAGAAGAAATAACGCATAGTACAAAATTAGCTTGTATCTCCAAAACTACACGTTGTATCTCGAATAGAATTGTTGTGGCGTGTACGTCTTAACATGTAGCATCTAAAGAGAACCAAAAGGAGAATTTTCTTTCGTCAAAATTTTTCAGAAAATCACGTTTTAAGGAAATCCCGCATCGTGCGAAATTATCTTGTTTTTCCTAAACAACACGTTGTAAGTCGAAAAGCTTTCATGTTGCGTGTATGTCTAAGTGTGTAGCCTCAAAAGAGAAGGCACAGGACAGTTTTCTCTCGAAAGGATATGTAAGAATACCACTTCATAAGGAAATACAGTTTTGCAGAGTAAAGACATATACGTACGCATTGGAAACTCTTTACGAGAAGAAATAACGCATATACAAAATTAGCTTGTATCTCCAAAACTACACGTTGTATCTCGAATAGAATTGTTGTGGCGTGTACGTCTTAACATGTAGCATCTAAAGAGAACCAAAAGGAGAATTTTCTTTCGTCAAAATTTTTCAGAAAATCACGTTTTAAGGAAATCCCGCATCGTGAGAAATTATCTTGTTTTTCCTAAACAACACGTTGTAAGTCGAAAAGCTTTCATGTTGCGTGTATGTCTAAGTGTGTAGCCTCAAAAGAGAAGGCACAGGACAGTTTTCTCTCGAAAGGATATGTAAGAATACCACTTCATAAGGAAATACAGTTTTGCAGAGTAAAGACATATACGTACGCATTGGAAACTCTTTACGAGAAGAAATAACGCATATACAAAATTAGCTTGTATCTCCAAAACTACACGTTGTATCTCGAATAGAATTGTTGTGGCGTGTACGTCTTAACATGTAGCATCTAAAGAGAACCAAAAGGAGAATTTTCTTTCGTCAAAATTTTTCAGAAAATCACGTTTTAAGGAAATCCCGCATCGTGCGAAATTATCTTGTTTTTCCTAAACAACACGTTGTAAGTCGAAAAGCTTTCATGTTGCGTGTATGTCTAAGTGTGTAGCCTCAAAAGAGAAGGCACAGGACAGTTTTCTCTCGAAAGGATATGTAAGAATACCACTTCATAAGGAAATACAGTTTTGCAGAGTAAAGACATATACGTACGCATTGGAAAGTCTTTACGAGAAGAAATAACGCATAGTACAAAATTAGCTTGTATCTCCAAAACTACACGTTGTATCTCGAAAAGAATTGTTGTGGCGTGTACGTCTTAACATGTAGCATCTAAAGAGAACCAAAAGGAGAATTTTCTTTCGTCAAAATTTTTCAGAAAATCACGTTTTAAGGAAATCCCGCATCGTGCGAAATTATCTTGTTTTTCCTAAACAACACGTTGTAAGTCGAAAAGCTTTCATGTTGCGTGTATGTCTAAGTGTGTAGCCTCAAAAGAGAAGGCACAGGACAGTTTTCTCTCGAAAGGATATGTAAGAATACCACTTCATAAGGAAATACAGTTTTGCAGAGTAAAGACATATACGTACGCATTGGAAACTCTTTACGAGAAGAAATAACGCATAGTACAAAATTAGCTTGTATCTCCAAAACTACACGTTGTATCTCGAAAAGAATTGTTGTGGCGTGTACGTCTTAACATGTAGCATCTAAAGAGAACCAAAAGGAGAATTTTCTTTCGTCAAAATTTTTCAGAAAATCACGTTTTAAGGAAATCCCGCATCGTGCGAAATTATCTTGTTTTTCCTAAACAACACGTTGTAAGTCGAAAAGCTTTCATGTTGCGTGTATGTCTAAGTGTGTAGCCTCAAAAGAGAAGGCACAGGACAGTTTTCTCTCGAAAGGATATGTAAGAATACCACTTCATAAGGAAATACAGTTTTGCAGAGTAAAGACATATACGTACGCATTGGAAACTCTTTACGAGAAGAAATAACGCATAGTACAAAATTAGCTTGTATCTCCAAAACTACACGTTGTATCTCGAAAAGAATTGTTGTGGCGTGTACGTCTTAACATGTAGCATCTAAAGAGAACCAAAAGGAGAATTTTCTTTCGTCAAAATTTTTCAGAAAATCACGTTTTAAGGAAATCCCGCATCGTGCGAAATTATCTTGTTTTTCCTAAACAACACGTTGTAAGTCGAAAAGCTTTCATGTTGCGTGTATGTCTAAGTGTGTAGCCTCAAAAGAGAAGGCACAGGACAGTTTTCTCTCGAAAGGATATGTAAGAATACCACTTCATAAGGAAATACAGTTTTGCAGAGTAAAGACATATACGTACGCATTGGAAACTCTTTACGAGAAGAAATAACGCATAGTACAAAATTAGCTTGTATCTCCAAAACTACACGTTGTATCTCGAAAAGAATTGTTGTGGCGTGTACGTCTTAACATGTAGCATCTAAAGAGAACCAAAAGGAGAATTTTCTTTCGTCAAAATTTTTCAGAAAATCACGTTTTAAGGAAATCCCGCATCGTGCGAAATTATCTTGTTTTTCCTAAACAACACGTTGTAAGTCGAAAAGCTTTCATGTTGCGTGTATGTCTACGTGTGTAGCCTCAAAAGAGAAGGCACAGGACAGTTTTCTCTCGAAAGGATATGTAAGAATACCACTTCATAAGGAAATACAGTTTTGCAGAGTAAAGACATATACGTACGCATTGGAAACTCTTTACGAGAAGAAATAACGCATAGTACAAAATTAGCTTGTATCTCCAAAACTACACGTTGTATCTCGAAAAGAATTGTTGTGGCGTGTACGTCTTAACATGTAGCATCTAAAGAGAACCAAAAGGAAAATTTTCTTTCGTCAAAATTTTTCAGAAAATCACGTTTTAAGGAAATCCCGCATCGTGCGAAATTATCTTGTTTTTCCTAAACAACACGTTGTAAGTCGAAAAGCTTTCATGTTGCGTGTATGTCTACGTGTGTAGCCTCAAAAGAGAAGGCACAGGACAGTTTTCTCTCGAAAGGATATGTAAGAATACCACTTCATAAGGAAATACAGTTTTGCAGAGTAAAGACATATACGTACGCATTGGAAACTCTTACGAGAAGAAATAACGCATAGTACAAAATTAGCTTGTATCTCCAAAACTACACGTTGTATCTCGAAAAGAATTGTTGTGGCGTGTACGTCTTAACATGTAGCATCTAAAGAGAACCAAAAGGAGAATTTTCTTTCGTCAAAATTTTTCAGAAAATCACGTTTTAAGGAAATCCCGCATCGTGCGAAATTATCTTGTTTTTCCTAAACAACACGTTGTAAGTCGAAAAGCTTTCATGTTGCGTGTATGTCTAAGTGTGTAGCCTCAAAAGAGAAGGCACAGGACAGTTTTCTCTCGAAAGGATATGTAAGAATACCACTTCATAAGGAAATACAGTTTTGCAGAGTAAAGACATATACGTACGCATTGGAAACTCTTTACGAGAAGAAATAACGCATAGTACAAAATTAGCTTGTATCTCCAAAACTACACGTTGTATCTAGAAAAGAATTGTTGTGGCGTGTACGTCTTAACATGTAGCATCTAAAGAGATCCAAAAGGAGAATTTTCTTTCGTCAAAATTTTTCAGAAAATCACGTTTTAAGGAAATCCCGCATCGTGCGAAATTATCTTGTTTTTCCTAAACAACACGTCGTAAGTCGAAAAGCTTTCATGTTGCGTGTATGTCTAAGTGTGTAGCCTCAAAAGAGAAGGCACAGGACAGTTTTCTCTCGAAAGGATATGTAAGAATACCACTTCATAAGGAAATACAGTTTTGCAGAGTAAAGACATATACGTACGCATTGGAAACTCTTTACGAGAAGAAATAACGCATAGTACAAAATTAGCTTGTATCTCCAAAACTACACGTTGTATCTCGAAAAGAATTGTTGTGGCGTGTACGTCTTAACATGTAGCATCTAAAGAGAACCAAAAGGAGAATTTTCTTTCGTCAAAATTTTTCAGAAAATCACGTTTTAAGGAAATCCCGCATCGTGCGAAATTATCTTGTTTTTCCTAAACAACACGTTGTAAGTCGAAAAGCTTTCATGTTGCGTGTATGTCTAAGTGTGTAGCCTCAAAAGAGAAGGCACAGGACAGTTTTCTCTAGAAAGGATATGTAAGAATACCACTTCATAAGGAAATACAGTTTTGCAGAGTAAAGACATATACGTACGCATTGGAAACTCTTTACGAGAAGAAATAACGCATAGTACAAAATTAGCTTGTATCTCCAAAACTACACGTTGTATCTCGAAAAGAATTGTTGTGGCGTGTACGTCTTAACATGTAGCATCTAAAGAGAACCAAAAGGAGAATTTTCTTTCGTCAAAATTTTTCAGAAAATCACGTTTTAAGGAAATCCCGCATCGTGCGAAATTATCTTGTTTTTCCTAAACAACACGTTGTAAGTCGAAAAGCTTTCATGTTGCGTGTATGTCTAAGTGTGTAGCCTCAAAAGAGAAGGCACAGGACAGTTTTCTCTCGAAAGGATATGTAAGAATACCACTTCATAAGGAAATACAGTTTTGCAGAGTAAAGACATATACGTACGCATTGGAAACTCTTTACGAGAAGAAATAACGCATAGTACAAAATTAGCTTGTATCTCCAAAACTACACGTTGTATCTCGAAAAGAATTGTTGTGGCGTGTACGTCTTAACATGTAGCATCTAAAGAGAACCAAAAGGAGAATTTTCTTTCGTCAAAATTTTTCAGAAAATCACGTTTTAAGGAAATCCCGCATCGTGCGAAATTATCTTGTTTTTCCTAAACAACACGTTGTAAGTCGAAAAGCTTTCATGTTGCGTGTATGTCTAAGTGTGTAGCCTCAAAAGAGAAGGCACAGGACAGTTTTCTCTCGAAAGGATATGTAAGAATACCACTTCATAAGGAAATACAGTTTTGCAGAGTAAAGACATATACGTACGCATTGGAAACTCTTTACGAGAAGAAATAACGCATAGTACAAAATTAGCTTGTATCTCCAAAACTACACGTTGTATCTCGAAAAGAATTGTTGTGGCGTGTACGTCTTAACATGTAGCATCTAAAGAGAACCAAAAGGAGAATTTTCTTTCGTCAAAATTTTTCAGAAAATCACGTTTTAAGGAAATCCCGCATCGTGCGAAATTATCTTGTTTTTCCTAAACAACACGTTGTAAGTCGAAAAGCTTTCATGTTGCGTGTATGTCTAAGTGTGTAGCCTCAAAAGAGAAGGCACAGGACAGTTTTCTCTCGAAAGGATATGTAAGAATACCACTTCATAAGGAAATACAGTTTTGCAGAGTAAAGACATATACGTACGCATTGGAAACTCTTTACGAGAAGAAATAACGCATAGTACAAAATTAGCTTGTATCTCCAAAACTACACGTTGTATCTCGAAAAGAATTGTTGTGGCGTGTACGTCTTAACATGTAGCATCTAAAGAGAACCAAAAGGAGAATTTTCTTTCGTCAAAATTTTTCAGAAAATCACGTTTTAAGGAAATCCCGCATCGTGCGAAATTATCTTGTTTTTCCTAAACAACACGTTGTAAGTCGAAAAGCTTTCATGTTGCGTGTATGTCTAATTGTGTAGCCTCGAAAGAGAAGGCACAGGACAGTTTTCTCTCGAAAGGATATGTAAGAATACCACTTCATAAGGAAATACAGTTTTGCAGAGTAAAGACATATACGTACGCATTGGAAACTCTTTACGAGAAGAAATAACGCATAGTACAAAATTAGCTTGTATCTCCAAAACTACACGTTGTATCTCGAAAAGAATTGTTGTGGCGTGTACGTCTTAACATGTAGCATCTAAAGAGAACCAAAAGGAGAATTTTCTTTCGTCAAAATTTTTCAGAAAATCACGTTTTAAGGAAATCCCGCATCGTGCGAAATTATCTTGTTTTTCCTAAACAACACGTTGTAAGTCGAAAAGCTTTCATGTTGCGTGTATGTCTAAGTGTGTAGCCTCAAAAGAGAAGGCACAGGACAGTTTTCTCGCGAAAGGATATGTAAGAATACCACTTCATAAGGAAATACAGTTTTGCAGAGTAAAGACATATACGTACGCATTGGAAACTCTTTACTAGAAGAAATAACGCATAGTACAAAATTAGCTTGTATCTCCAAAACTACACGTTGTATCTCGAAAAGAATTGTTGTGGCGTGTACGTCTTAACATGTAGCATCTAAAGAGAACCAAAAGGAGAATTTTCTTTCGTCAAAATTTTTCAGAAAATCACGTTTTAAGGAAATCCCGCATCGTGCGAAATTATCTTGTTTTTCCTAAACAACACGTTGTAAGTCGAAAAGCGTTCATGTTGCGTGTATGTCTAAGTGTGTAGCCTCAAAAGAGAGGGCACAGGACAGTTTTCTCTCGAAAGGATATGTAAGAATACCATTTCATAAGGAAATACAGTTTTGCAGAGTAAAGACATATACGTACGCATTGGAAACTCTTTACGAGAAGAAATAACGCATAGTACAAAATTAGCTTGTATCTCCAAAATTACACGTTGTATCTCGAAAAGAATTGTTGTGGCGTGTACGTCTTAACATGTAGCATCTAAAGAGAACGAAAAGGAGAATTTTCTTTCGTCAAAATTTTTCAGAAAATCACGTTTTAAGGAAATCCCGCATCGTGCGAAATTATCTTGTTTTTCCTAAACAACACGTTGTAAGTCGAAAAGCTTTCATGTTGCGTGTATGTCTACGTGTGTAGCCTCAAAAGAGAAGGCACAGGACAGTTTTCTCTCGAAAGGATATGTAAGAATACCACTTCATAAGGAAATACAGTTTTGCAGAGTAAAGACATATACGTACGCATTGGAAACTCTTTACGAGAAGAAATAACGCATAGTACAAAATTAGCTTGTATCTCCAAAACTACACGTTGTATCTCGAAAAGAATTGTTGTGGCGTGTACGTCTTAACATGTAGCATCTAAAGAGAACCAAAAGGAGAATTTTCTTTCGTCAAAATTTTTCAGAAAATCACGTTTTAAGGAAATCCCGCATCGTGAGAAATTATCTTGTTTTTCCTAAACAACACGTTGTAAGTCGAAAAGCTTTCATGTTGCGTGTATGTCTACGTGTGTAGCCTCAAAAGAGAAGGCACAGGACAGTTTTCTCTCGAAAGGATATGTAAGAATACCACTTCATAAGGAAATACAGTTTTGCAGAGTAAAGACATATACGTACGCATTGGAAACTCTTTACGAGAAGAAATAACGCATAGTACAAAATTAGCTTGTATCTCCAAAACTACACGTTGTATCTCGAAAAGAATTGTTGTGGCGTGTACGTCTTAACATGTAGCATCTAAAGAGAACCAAAAGGAAAATTTTCTTTCGTCAAAATTTTTCAGAAAATCACGTTTTAAGGAAATCCCGCATCGTGCGAAATTATCTTGTTTTTCCTAAACAACACGTTGTAAGTCGAAAAGCTTTCATGTTGCGTGTATGTCTACGTGTGTAGCCTCAAAAGAGAAGGCACAGGACAGTTTTCTCTCGAAAGGATATGTAAGAATACCACTTCATAAGGAAATACAGTTTTGCAGAGTAAAGACATATACGTACGCATTGGAAACTCTTTACGAGAAGAAATAACGCATAGTACAAAATTAGCTTGTATCTCCAAAACTACACGTTGTATCTCGAAAAGAATTGTTGTGGCGTGTACGTCTTAACATGTAGCATCTAAAGAGAACCAAAAGGAGAATTTTCTTTCGTCAAAATTTTTCAGAAAATCACGTTTTAAGGAAATCCCGCATCGTGCGAAATTATCTTGTTTTTCCTAAACAACACGTTGTAAGTCGAAAAGCTTTCATGTTGCGTGTATGTCTAAGTGTGTAGCCTCAAAAGAGAAGGCACAGGACAGTTTTCTCTCGAAAGGATATGTAAGAATACCACTTCATAAGGAAATACAGTTTTGCAGAGTAAAGACATATACGTACGCATTGGAAACTCTTTACGAGAAGAAATAACGCATAGTACAAAATTAGCTTGTATCTCCAAAACTACACGTTGTATCTCGAAAAGAATTGTTGTGGCGTGTACGTCTTAACATGTAGCATCTAAAGAGAACCAAAAGGAGAATTTTCTTTCGTCAAAATTTTTCAGAAAATCACGTTTTAAGGAAATCCCGCATCGTGCGAAATTATCTTGTTTTTCCTAAACAACACGTTGTAAGTCGAAAAGCTTTCATGTTGCGTGTATGTCTAAGTGTGTAGCCTCAAAAGAGAAGGCACAGGACAGTTTTCTCTCGAAAGGATATGTAAGAATACCACTTCATAAGGAAATACAGTTTTGCAGAGTAAAGACATATACGTACGCATTGGAAACTCTTTACGAGAAGAAATAACGCATAGTACAAAATTAGCTTGTATCTCCAAAACTACACGTTGTATCTCGAAAAGAATTGTTGTGGCGTGTACGTCTTAACATGTAGCATCTAAAGAGAACCAAAAGGAGAATTTTCTTTCGTCAAAATTTTTCAGAAAATCACGTTTTAAGGAAATCCCGCATCGTGCGAAATTATCTTGTTTTTCCTAAACAACACGTTGTAAGTCGAAAAGCTTTCATGTTGCGTGTATGTCTAAGTGTGTAGCCTCAAAAGAGAAGGCACAGGACAGTTTTCTCGCGAAAGGATATGTAAGAATACCACTTCATAAGGAAATACAGTTTTGCAGAGTAAAGACATATACGTACGCATTGGAAACTCTTTACTAGAAGAAATAACGCATAGTACAAAATTAGCTTGTATCTCCAAAACTACACGTTGTATCTCGAAAAGAATTGTTGTGGCGTGTACGTCTTAACATGTAGCATCTAAAGAGAACCAAAAGGAGAATTTTCTTTCGTCAAAATTTTTCAGAAAATCACGTTTTAAGGAAATCCCGCATCGTGCGAAATTATCTTGTTTTTCCTAAACAACACGTTGTAAGTCGAAAAGCGTTCATGTTGCGTGTATGTCTAAGTGTGTAGCCTCAAAAGAGAAGGCACAGGACAGTTTTCTCTCGAAAGGATATGTAAGAATACCATTTCATAAGGAAATACAGTTTTGCAGAGTAAAGACATATACGTACGCATTGGAAACTCTTTACGAGAAGAAATAACGCATAGTACAAAATTAGCTTGTATCTCCAAAATTACACGTTGTATCTCGAAAAGAATTGTTGTGGCGTGTACGTCTTAACATGTAGCATCTAAAGAGAACGAAAAGGAGAATTTTCTTTCGTCAAAATTTTTCAGAAAATCACGTTTTAAGGAAATCCCGCATCGTGCGAAATTATCTTGTTTTTCCTAAACAACACGTTGTAAGTCGAAAAGCTTTCATGTTGCGTGTATGTCTACGTGTGTAGCCTCAAAAGAGAAGGCACAGGACAGTTTTCTCTCGAAAGGATATGTAAGAATACCACTTCATAAGGAAATACAGTTTTGCAGAGTAAAGACATATACGTACGCATTGGAAACTCTTTACGAGAAGAAATAACGCATAGTACAAAATTAGCTTGTATCTCCAAAACTACACGTTGTATCTCGAAAAGAATTGTTGTGGCGTGTACGTCTTAACATGTAGCATCTAAAGAGAACCAAAAGGAGAATTTTCTTTCGTCAAAATTTTTCAGAAAATCACGTTTTAAGGAAATCCCGCATCGTGAGAAATTATCTTGTTTTTCCTAAACAACACGTTGTAAGTCGAAAAGCTTTCATGTTGCGTGTATGTCTACGTGTGTAGCCTCAAAAGAGAAGGCACAGGACAGTTTTCTCTCGAAAGGATATGTAAGAATACCACTTCATAAGGAAATACAGTTTTGCAGAGTAAAGACATATACGTACGCATTGGAAACTCTTTACGAGAAGAAATAACGCATAGTACAAAATTAGCTTGTATCTCCAAAACTACACGTTGTATCTCGAAAAGAATTGTTGTGGCGTGTACGTCTTAACATGTAGCATCTAAAGAGAACCAAAAGGAAAATTTTCTTTCGTCAAAATTTTTCAGAAAATCACGTTTTAAGGAAATCCCGCATCGTGCGAAATTATCTTGTTTTTCCTAAACAACACGTTGTAAGTCGAAAAGCTTTCATGTTGCGTGTATGTCTAATTGTGTAGCCTCGAAAGAGAAGGCACAGGACAGTTTTCTCTCGAAAGGATATGTAAGAATACCACTTCATAAGGAAATACAGTTTTGCAGAGTAAAGACATATACGTACGCATTGGAAACTCTTTACGAGAAGAAATAACGCATAGTACAAAATTAGCTTGTATCTCCAAAACTACACGTTGTATCTCGAAAAGAATTGTTGTGGCGTGTACGTCTTAACATGTAGCATCTAAAGAGAACCAAAAGGAGAATTTTCTTTCGTCAAAATTTTTCAGAAAATCACGTTTTAAGGAAATCCCGCATCGTGCGATATTATCTTGTTTTTCCTAAACAACACGTTGTAAGTCGAAAAGCTTTCATGTTGCGTGTATGTCTAAGTGTGTAGCCTCAAAAGAGAAGGCACAGGACAGTTTTCTCTCGAAAGGATATGTAAGAATACCACTTCATAAGGAAATACAGTTTTGCAGAGTAAAGACATATACGTACGCATTGGAAACTCTTTACGAGAAGAAATAACGCATAGTACAAAATTAGCTTGTATCTCCAAAACTACACGTTGTATCTCGAAAAGAATTGTTGTGGCGTGTACGTCTTAACATGTAGCATCTAAAGAGAACCGAAAGGAGAATTTTCTTTCGTCAAAATTTTTCAGAAAATCACGTTTTAAGGAAATCCCGCATCGTGCGAAATTATCTTGTTTTTCCTAAACAACACGTTGTAAGTCGAAAATCTTTCATGTTGCGTGTTTGTCTACGTGTGTAGCCTCAAAAGAGAAGGCACAGGACAGTTTTCTCTCGAAAGGATATGTAAGAATACCACTTCATAAGGAAATACAGTTTTGCAGAGTAAAGACATATACGTACGCATTGGAAACTCTTTACGAGAAGAAATAACGCATAGTACAAAATTAGCTTGTATCTCCAAAACTACACGTTGTATCTCGAAAAGAATTGTTGTGGCGTGTACGTCTTAACATGTAGCATCTAAAGAAAACCAAAAGGAGAATTTTCTTTCGTCAAAATTTTTCAGAAAATCACGTTTTAAGGAAATCCCGCATCGTGCGAAATTATCTTGTTTTTCCTAAACAACACGTTGTAAGTCGAAAAGCTTTCATGTTGCGTGTATGTCTAAGTGTGTAGCCTCAAAAGAGAAGGCACAGGACAGTTTTCTCTCGAAAGGATATGTAAGAATACCACTTCATAAGGAAATACAGTTTTGCAGAGTAAAGACATATACGTACGCATTGGAAACTCTTTACGAGAAGAAATAACGCATAGTACAAAATTAGCTTGTATCTCCAAAACTACACGTTGTATCTAGAAAAGAATTGTTGTGGCGTGTACGTCTTAACATGTAGCATCTAAAGAGAACCAAAAGGAGAATTTTCTTTCGTCAAAATTTTTCAGAAAATCACGTTTTAAGGAAATCCCGCATCGTGCGAAATTATCTTGTTTTTCCTAAACAACACGTTGTAAGTCGAAAAGCTTTCATGTTGCGTGTATGTCTAATTGTGTAGCCTCGAAAGAGAAGGCACAGGACAGTTTTCTCTCGAAAGGATATGTAAGAATACCACTTCATAAGGAAATACAGTTTTGCAGAGTAAAGACATATACGTACGCATTGGAAACTCTTTACGAGAAGAAATAACGCATAGTACAAAATTAGCTTGTATCTCCAAAACTACACGTTGTATCTCGAAAAGAATTGTTGTGGCGTGTACGTCTTAACATGTAGCATCTAAAGAGAACCAAAAGGAGAATTTTCTTTCGTCAAAATTTTTCAGAAAATCACGTTTTAAGGAAATCCCGCATCGTGCGAAATTATCTTGTTTTTCCTAAACAACACGTTGTAAGTCGAAAAGCTTTCATGTTGCGTGTATGTCTACGTGTGTAGCCTCAAAAGAGAAGGCACAGGACAGTTTTCTCTCGAAAGTATATGTAAGAATACCACTTCATAAGGAAATACAGTTTTGCAGAGTAAAGACATATACGTACGCATTGGAAACTCTTTACGAGAAGAAATAACGCATAGTACAAAATTAGCTTGTATCTCCAAAACTACACGTTGTATCTCGAAAAGAATTGTTGTGGCGTGTACGTCTTAACATGTAGCATCTAAAGAGAACCAAAAGGAGAATTTTCTTTCGTCAAAATTTTTCAGAAAATCACGTTTTAAGGAAATCCCGCATCCTGCGAAATTATCTTGTTTTTCCTAAACAACACGTTGTAAGTCGAAAAGCTTTCATGTTGCGTGTATGTCTACGTGAGTAGCCTCAAAAGAGAAGGCACAGGACAGTTTTCTCTCGAAAGGATATGTAAGAATACCACTTCATAAGGAAATACAGTTTTGCAGAGTAAAGACATATACGTACGCATTGGAAACTCTACGAGAAGAAATAACGCATAGTACAAAATTAGCTTGTATCTCCAAAACTACACGTTGTATCTCGAAAAGAATTGTTGTGGCGTGTACGTCTTAACATGTAGCATCTAAAGAGAACCAAAAGGAGAATTTTCTTTCGTCAAAATTTTTCAGAAAATCACGTTTTAAGGAAATCCCGCATCGTGCGAAATTATCTTGTTTTTCCTAAACAACACGTTGTAAGTCGAAAAGCTTTCATGTTGCGTGTATGTCTAAGTGTGTAGCCTCAAAAGAGAAGGCACAGGACAGTTTTCTCTCGAAAGGATATGTAAGAATACCACTTCATAAGGAAATACAGTTTTGCAGAGTAAAGACATATACGTACGCATTGGAAACTCTTTACGAGAAGAAATAACGCATAGTACAAAATTAGCTTGTATCTCCAAAACTACACGTTGTATCTCGAAAAGAATTGTTGTGGCGTGTACGTCTTAACATGTAGCATCTAAAGAGAACCAAAAGGAGAATTTTCTTTCGTCAAAATTTTTCAGAAAATCACGTTTTAAGGAAATCCCGCATCGTGCGAAATTATCTTGTTTTTCCTAAACAACACGTTGTAAGTCGAAAAGCTTTCATGTTGCGTGTATGTCTAAGTGTGTAGCCTCAAAAGAGAAGGCACAGGACAGTTTTCTCGCGAAAGGATATGTAAGAATACCACTTCATAAGGAAATACAGTTTTGCAGAGTAAAGACATATACGTACGCATTGGAAACTCTTTACGAGAAGAAATAACGCATAGTACAAAATTAGCTTGTATCTCCAAAACTACACGTTGTATCTCGAAAAGAATTGTTGTGGCGTGTACGTCTTAACATGTAGCATCTAAAGAGAACCAAAAGGAGAATTTTCTTTCGTCAAAATTTTTCAGAAAATCACGTTTTAAGGAAATCCCGCATCGTGAGAAATTATCTTGTTTTTCCTAAACAACACGTTGTAAGTCGAAAAGCTTTCATGTTGCGTGTATGTCTACGTGTGTAGCCTCAAAAGAGAAGGCACAGGACAGTTTTCTCTCGAAAGGATATGTAAGAATACCACTTCATAAGGAAATACAGTTTTGCAGAGTAAAGACATATACGTACGCATTGGAAACTCTTTACGAGAAGAAATAACGCATAGTACAAAATTAGCTTGTATCTCCAAAACTACACGTTGTATCTCGAAAAGAATTGTTGTGGCGTGTACGTCTTAACATGTAGCATCTAAAGAGAACCAAAAGGAAAATTTTCTTTCGTCAAAATTTTTCAGAAAATCACGTTTTAAGGAAATCCCGCATCGTGCGAAATTATCTTGTTTTTCCTAAACAACACGTTGTAAGTCGAAAAGCTTTCATGTTGCGTGTATGTCTACGTGTGTAGCCTCAAAAGAGAAGGCACAGGACAGTTTTCTCTCGAAAGGATATGTAAGAATACCACTTCATAAGGAAATACAGTTTTGCAGAGTAAAGACATATACGTACGCATTGGAAACTCTTACGAGAAGAAATAACGCATAGTACAAAATTAGCTTGTATCTCCAAAACTACACGTTGTATCTCGAAAAGAATTGTTGTGGCGTGTACGTCTTAACATGTAGCATCTAAAGAGAACCAAAAGGAGAATTTTCTTTCGTCAAAATTTTTCAGAAAATCACGTTTTAAGGAAATCCCGCATCGTGCGAAATTATCTTGTTTTTCCTAAACAACACGTTGTAAGTCGAAAAGCTTTCATGTTGCGTGTATGTCTAAGTGTGTAGCCTCAAAAGAGAAGGCACAGGACAGTTTTCTCTCGAAAGGATATGTAAGAATACCACTTCATAAGGAAATACAGTTTTGCAGAGTAAAGACATATACGTACGCATTGGAAACTCTTTACGAGAAGAAATAACGCATAGTACAAAATTAGCTTGTATCTCCAAAACTACACGTTGTATCTAGAAAAGAATTGTTGTGGCGTGTACGTCTTAACATGTAGCATCTAAAGAGATCCAAAAGGAGAATTTTCTTTCGTCAAAATTTTTCAGAAAATCACGTTTTAAGGAAATCCCGCATCGTGCGAAATTATCTTGTTTTTCCTAAACAACACGTCGTAAGTCGAAAAGCTTTCATGTTGCGTGTATGTCTAAGTGTGTAGCCTCAAAAGAGAAGGCACAGGACAGTTTTCTCTCGAAAGGATATGTAAGAATACCACTTCATAAGGAAATACAGTTTTGCAGAGTAAAGACATATACGTACGCATTGGAAACTCTTTACGAGAAGAAATAACGCATAGTACAAAATTAGCTTGTATCTCCAAAACTACACGTTGTATCTCGAAAAGAATTGTTGTGGCGTGTACGTCTTAACATGTAGCATCTAAAGAGAACCAAAAGGAGAATTTTCTTTCGTCAAAATTTTTCAGAAAATCACGTTTTAAGGAAATCCCGCATCGTGCGAAATTATCTTGTTTTTCCTAAACAACACGTTGTAAGTCGAAAAGCTTTCATGTTGCGTGTATGTCTAAGTGTGTAGCCTCAAAAGAGAAGGCACAGGACAGTTTTCTCTAGAAAGGATATGTAAGAATACCACTTCATAAGGAAATACAGTTTTGCAGAGTAAAGACATATACGTACGCATTGGAAACTCTTTACGAGAAGAAATAACGCATAGTACAAAATTAGCTTGTATCTCCAAAACTACACGTTGTATCTCGAAAAGAATTGTTGTGGCGTGTACGTCTTAACATGTAGCATCTAAAGAGAACCAAAAGGAGAATTTTCTTTCGTCAAAATTTTTCAGAAAATCACGTTTTAAGGAAATCCCGCATCGTGCGAAATTATCTTGTTTTTCCTAAACAACACGTTGTAAGTCGAAAAGCTTTCATGTTGCGTGTATGTCTAAGTGTGTAGCCTCAAAAGAGAAGGCACAGGACAGTTTTCTCTCGAAAGGATATGTAAGAATACCACTTCATAAGGAAATACAGTTTTGCAGAGTAAAGACATATACGTACGCATTGGAAACTCTTTACGAGAAGAAATAACGCATAGTACAAAATTAGCTTGTATCTCCAAAACTACACGTTGTATCTCGAAAAGAATTGTTGTGGCGTGTACGTCTTAACATGTAGCATCTAAAGAGAACCAAAAGGAGAATTTTCTTTCGTCAAAATTTTTCAGAAAATCACGTTTTAAGGAAATCCCGCATCGTGCGAAATTATCTTGTTTTTCCTAAACAACACGTTGTAAGTCGAAAAGCTTTCATGTTGCGTGTATGTCTAAGTGTGTAGCCTCAAAAGAGAAGGCACAGGACAGTTTTCTCTCGAAAGGATATGTAAGAATACCACTTCATAAGGAAATACAGTTTTGCAGAGTAAAGACATATACGTACGCATTGGAAACTCTTTACGAGAAGAAATAACGCATAGTACAAAATTAGCTTGTATCTCCAAAACTACACGTTGTATCTCGAAAAGAATTGTTGTGGCGTGTACGTCTTAACATGTAGCATCTAAAGAGAACCAAAAGGAGAATTTTCTTTCGTCAAAATTTTTCAGAAAATCACGTTTTAAGGAAATCCCGCATCGTGCGAAATTATCTTGTTTTTCCTAAACAACACGTTGTAAGTCGAAAAGCTTTCATGTTGCGTGTATGTCTAAGTGTGTAGCCTCAAAAGAGAAGGCACAGGACAGTTTTCTCTCGAAAGGATATGTAAGAATACCACTTCATAAGGAAATACAGTTTTGCAGAGTAAAGACATATACGTACGCATTGGAAACTCTTTACTAGAAGAAATAACGCATAGTACAAAATTAGCTTGTATCTCCAAAACTACACGTTGTATCTCGAAAAGAATTGTTGTGGCGTGTACGTCTTAACATGTAGCATCTAAAGAGAACCAAAAGGAGAATTTTCTTTCGTCAAAATTTTTCAGAAAATCACGTTTTAAGGAAATCCCGCATCGTGCGAAATTATCTTGTTTTTCCTAAACAACACGTTGTAAGTCGA